>NC_141694.1:848107576-848320076 GCF_964263255.1 Lissotriton vulgaris
GTCGCCAACACAACATCACTCAGCGCCACCACAGCATCAATCTGTGCAACCATTCAACAACAACTGGTTCAAATATGTTCTCTCAATGTTTCAAGCTTTATTACAAATGTCACAAAAAGATGTTAATATTTCACTTCTGTTCTTGGATTTTCGTCACAATAAAATACACTTAACATAATCTTCACAAAAGTTATTTACAAAAGTTTAATCTGTCGCCATCATAAATTACATAAACTTTTATTTAAGTATTAATTATTTAAAAAATTAAAAGCCATTGTTATTTGTAATATCAATACATCTAAGTCACGTAAATGCAACACATTGCATTACAAATGCTATAGATGTAGCAATTGCGAAAGTTAAAACTATTGGAATTGTAAATGACAAAGCAATTAATTTAGCTATTTTCAAAACCAACACATAAATACAAAATGTGTCATTTACAATACCAATAGCTCAAACTTTCCTAATGCGAGACCTATTGCATTGTAAATGCTTGTCCTAAATCTGAATCTCTAAAAGCAAGTTTTCGATTAAACTGCATAAAATAACCCCCCAGTTCATATCCTTATGCTTGATAAAAGAACATCCAAATTCACACCCCTTGCTGCATGACTGATGTTCACTGTGCTCACAGTCACCCTCTAGATCAGAGGTTCTTAACCTTTTGACTTCTGTTAACCCCCACTTAATCATTACTGGAATCCGGGGATCCCCGATAAATCATTTTTGGAATCTGGGACCTCCACTGTGTCATTATTGGAAGCCAGGGACCCGGCCCTAAGCAATGATTTGAACAACAAAACAATATACAAAAATACAGACTCAAGAATTCATGAAAGAAATAGATGAATGATGAAATATGTAATTTAATCACAAACAAATATAAAAAAATCGAAATCTGAATTTTAATGGGAAGGTTGGATGGTTTCTACAGTCAAACAAGGCCTTCAATTTCAAATTCTTTCACATTTACAGAACGTTTTAAAATGTTACAGTATGCTTTTTTATTTATATACACATTATTATTCTGGTAATAATATTTAATTTTCAAAGAAGTAGCAGACCCCTAAGTAGGCTTTGCGGACCCCCACTGGTCCGCAGACCACAGGTTAAGAACCACTGTTCTAGATACTGCTTTGTTTTGCCATTTCTGTAAGCTTACAGTGTATCAAAGTGCTCTGATCCAGCCGTAGGCAGTTGGTTGGCACTACACAAACCACCTAAACACATACAAAGCTGCGGAACAGAAAATCACACCTAAGCTTGAACTTAAGTCAAGAAGCGTCAGTTTAATTTTTATAACGATGCGCTATAGAAATGCTAGCTTAATTCCCAGGAGGGTGTTTTGAACTGTGCAGTTTCTAGTAGAGTTTAATAATACAACGGGTCTCTCTTTCAAGAACATTCTTAGAACCAAACAAGGTAAAATGTCCTCAAGCAGAATGCTCTCATAACAGAAATTACTTCCATAACAGGGATCAAATTGGGTCTTTGAACTGTTTATACACGCGAAAAGATCGCTGCTCCATGAAATCATTTTTCCTGCTTCAGGGGATATTGCCTCATCCAGCTTACCCAGTTTCTTGGTCAACAACTTGTTGGCTCATAATATTCAATTTCAAAGGTAAACCAGCATTGGCAATGCCAAAAGGTCCGGCTTTAGAGGAATATCGTAAGGTAATGTGAAGCTTTACAAGTAGATAGAATGTGAATGAATATGGATATGCCTTTTTGTGGAAGCAAAGAGCTGTAGAATAATATTAGAATAGGTTAAAAGCTCAGCTGATAGTTGCACTGCCAAGCCAGACCTAAAAATCCATGTAGGTTAATGACTGCCATCATCCCATCTGTGCTGCTGCCAGAGAAAAACACCATAAATTATTTAAAACACTTTAACAATACAATGTCATGTGTGTGCCCATGAAAGTTCAAATTCAGCCAGCTGGATACATAAGAAACATGATCACAGCTGTGTGGAGAGGAAGCACATTTTTGTGGAAGCACATAACTTCTGCCCAATCAAAACATGTACTCCTGGCTCCCAACGTGTGGTCGGAGCTAAAGTCCCTCTCTCGTGATGTGATGCTCAAGTATTTGTCTGGAGACAGCTGCGCTGTCAAACCAGACCATAATGTTTAAGTCAATAAATCAAGCTCACCAGCAGCAGGTTATGGGCTTTGATTGTGTTTCTGATGATTACTGTGTTGCAGGTAAAGCGGCTGCCCTGTATGTTGCTTGGTGGTCGATTCATCGAAATGCCAGGGCGAGTGGAAGAGACACCTCAGAACCATTGACCACCCCCAACAACATTATTGGGTCAAACCCTTGTACCAATCCTCAACTGCTTTCTCTGCACTGCTTAGGGGAGAGGGGCAGACATTGAGTGGAAAACACAAAAAAGTAATGAGGTTAATAAATGCCCAGTTTAGTTTCTGATCCCGACACTATTCTCTTCATGACCCCCAAGTGCAGCAACAGCAATACCAATGTTTTGGGATCCAGATGGCTACTAAAACTTGGAAAGCAGCAGATCACAACAATGAGAACAAACTACAATTCAACTGAAATAACATGGTATTTGAACATCTATATACAAAGAACGTCAAAATGCTAACATTCACTTTGAGGTTTACTGCTGCATAGTTACACAATGGATACTACACACAGTTCAGAAAAAGTAATTGGGCGCGCCAAGCCATGCAACTCTCCGAGCTCACACAGTAACTGCTTTGGATAAATCAAATTGTTAAAGACAATCATTTTGAATTTTGTGCAACGAAAAACTTTTGCGAACTCATTTAATACGCTGCCACACGAACAACCCCAATGCAAACGTTCCTAACACAGAACAGAAGTGCCAGCATTCCTCACACACAGAACGGGTGCAGCATGAGCAGCAGCACACAACTGGTGCACCATATGCAGCAGCGGTGCAAGCACTCCCATGTACACAGGGTTCTCATACTGGATGACCTCACAGTTCTTAAAAAAATGTGGCATTTCTTCAGTGCTCAATTTGTAGAAAAATAAGTGCCAGGGTCCTCGTCGAGAGGCCACTGCAGCTTGCACCACTCATTGCCAACGCTGCCAGTGACAGAACTAACACAACTACTAACCATCACACATACAGAAGTGACAATTCAGACTATTCCAGGCTCCCAAAGCTATAAGAGTGGCTTAGGAAAAAGGGGTTAGTAATTTTTAATGTATATTAATTTAATAAATAATTTTTATCGTACTCGTCTCTGTATTAGACAACAGTGTCACCTTGTGGCAGAATGTAATACGTGCTGGCTTTGTCAATTAAGTGCTGGTGCCAAGCACCAGAAACCACCTGTTCAAATTAAGCACTGCAATTCTTCAAAGACCGCAAAATAAATGTTGGGATGACATTTTAAATGAAATAAAATCATCAGCAAGCGATACTGAGTTGCGGCCAGGCCCACAACTTCAGGAACCTGCAAATATTGAGGAGTATAAGTGCATGGAGGTGTGTTGAGAAGGAGTAGGAGGGAGGCAGCAGTGGTGGCTGGTCAATTTATAAAGTAGTCCGGCTATCAAACAGGTAATTTTGCTGGAATATACTAACAACATCTTAACAATAGCTTTTATAAAACGGTACTCACACTCCCATACACGCACACTGGCGCACGCTTGCAGACAGGCACATAAATAACATATGGATGCTCTTATTCATTTATTACGTCAAACCTCACCTGGGATAGTCCCAGTGGCATAGGAAGAGGGGTGCGGTGGTTGCGGGCCGCCTCAGGTGTCATCTCTGAGGAGGGTGACAAAATGTCACTGAGGGGGGATGACAAAAAAGCAGCATTTAGATTCCCCAGCTCTCACCTGCCGTGTTCAGTGTGGTACCGTCGCGGGGCGGCAATCTGTGGATTTTCCAGCACCCCTCACCCCCTTCAAGGAGTCCCGCAGCAGGGCGGCAAACGCAGGTACCGCCCCAGGCTGTCTCAGGTCTAGCTAACCCACTGGGTAGTCCTCAGTGCAGTTTCATCTGCACGTTGATTCCCAACTTTCAGATTGAACAAACAAGGCACCAGAGCGAGGCTCACACCCTTATGTCCAATCAGAAGCTCAGATAGGACGGACGGCAGTCCTTTTTCCTTTATCATGGCTTCTGATTGGGCATAAGAGCTTATAACTGACAAGCTCCAGTTCACTATTATCAGACATGCTGGACTGCCTGACGCTAGTGCAGAGTGTCAGATATGTATTGCATCTGTGAAGAGATGGGCTGTAACAGCCCATGCTGACACATGCGCAATACAGCCCAAGGGAGCCCTCTTCTGGTTCAAGGTGACATTGCAGCTTTTACATATAATTAAATGGTCAGTGACATCATTTTGTTACATGTAAAAGCTGTAATATTTTAAGAAACAAGGTGCAAGTGAAACGTGATTGTGTGTGGGGGGGGGGAGGGACATTGCCACCCTTTTGGCCCCTATGGAGAAGCCTCTCCTGATAGGCAGGTGAACGGAGGTTGCAGTAATGTTGAGGGGAATTTTTATTGAAGGGGATTACTGCTGCAAATTAAGAGGGGTTAATTTGAGTTGAAGGCGAGATTGTGGAGACCTGGAATGGGCTTGAGGCATGGTAGGATTAGGTGAGTTCGGGGTGAGGAGAGGATTAGGTGAGGAAGGTGAGCTGAAGAGGTGCTGAGATTGCCATGCATTGGGCTAGAACTTAATGCCTTTATCGTATCCCCTAAAAATGCTAACGTGGAAGAGCAGTGATGGAAAAGTGACGAGGGGGAAGGGGAACTTTTTTTAAAAGAATAAGGATGGAGCATTCTGTACAGAGTGATCTTCTCAAAATGCAATTAACTCATCTTGGGAATACTGTGTTTATAGTTAGGCAGCCATAGGCATCTATTGGGCAGAAAGGACAGTAAAAGGAGTGGCAGGGAAGATAAAAGATCAAAGTGGGGCAGGAGACCTAAGGAGAGGGGCAGGAGACCTAAGGAGAGAAGCAAGAGACCTAAGGAAAACAAGCACTTGCAATGCAATAGGTCTCGCATTAGGAAAGTTTGAGCTATTGGTATTGTAAATGACAAATTTTTAATTTAGGTTTTGTTTTTGAAAATAGCGAAATTAATAGCTTTGTCATTTACAATGCCAATAGTTATAACTTTCACAAATGCGACACCTAAAGCATTTGTAATGCAATATGTGTTGTATTTACGTGACTTACATGTATTGATATTACAAATAACAATAGTTTTAATTTTTTCAAATAATAAATACTTAAATAAAAGTTATTGTAATTTATAATGGCAATAGCTTAAACTTTTGTAAATAACTATTGTGAAGATTATGTTCAGTGTACTTTATTGTGATGAAAATCCAATAACAGAAGTGAAATATTAACATCTTTTTGTGACATTTGTAATAAAGCTTGAAACATTGAGAGAACATATTTGAACCAGTTGTTGTTGAATGGTTGCACAGATTGATGCTGTGGTGGCGCTGAGTGATGTTGTGGTGGCGAACGAGTGATGCTGTGGCGTTCAGTGATGCTGTGGTAGTGCATAATGATGTTGTGGTTCCCCTGAGTTATGCTGTGGTGCCCCTGAGTGATGCTCTATGCTATACTATATACGTAAAAAACAATATCCCAACAGGTATCAGTTCAAAGACAGTTATGCATGTATGCAGAAAGCAATACACAAACAGGAAACAAGGAGACTCAATTGGTTTGTCTTAAGGTTGTTAATCACCAAAATATATCAAACAAAGTAACATCAAGGTATACAGTTAAAGCAGCACTGTATAGAGAAAATCATGTGACAACCCTAAGGCACTTGGTGTATAGTGATATATACAAGTGAATAAAGGGGACGACGCAAGTGATCAGAGTGAACAGCGTGAACGGCGCAAGGTGAACAATGGTAAAAAATAATATACAGTGGTGGCTCAAAGAGTAACAATTTACATCAATTGCATTAAATTTTTTCCATTTTTTCGTGAGCCAAACGGAAGAAATACGCCTAAAATTGCGCTGTGGTGTCGACGGCGTTTCGATCCTGTTGTCAAATTTGCTGAGTGCTAAAAGGCACCACCCTGGGTCTCGGGTGCCTGGGGAGCCGGCCGGAACGGCTGCGTCTCCGTGACTGATGGAAATCAGAGGCTTGTAGACGTGCGTTCCGGTCGGCTCCCCAGGCACCCGAGACCCAGGGTGGTGCCTTTTAGCACTCAGCAAATTTGACAACCCCGTCCTGAAGACGATCCCTAGTAAAGAGGATCGAAACGCCATCAACACCACAGCGCAATTTTAGGCGTATTTCTTCTGTTTGGCTCATGAAAAAATGGAAAATAATGAATGCAATTGATGTAAATTGTTACTCTTTGAGCCACCACTGTATATTATTTTTTACCACTGTTCACCTTGCGCCGTCCACGCTGTTCACTCTGATCACTTGCGTCGTCACCTTTATCCACTTGTATATATCACTATACACCAAGTGCCTTCGGGTTGTCACATGATTTTCTCTATACAGTGCTGCTTTAACTGTATACCTTGATGTAACTTTGTTTGATATATTTTGGTGATTAACAACCTTAAGACAAACCAAGTGAGTCTCCTTGTTTCCTGTTCGTGTATTGCTTTCTGCATACATGCATAACTGTCTTTGAACTGATACCTGTTGGGATATTGTTTTTTTACGTATCTACTATACCCAATCCTGACGTGGTTTATGGGTCCCACTCCTGTTATGTTTCACTAGTATGCTATACTATGTTTTGTTATGCTATCCTATGTTTTGTTTTGTTATGCTATGCTAGGTTTTGCTATCCTATGCTTTGATTTGTTATGCTATGCTATGCTGTGTTTTGTTATGCTATGCTATGTTTTGTTGTGTTTTGCTATGCCATGCTTTGTTATGCTATGCTATGTTTTGTTGTGCTTTGTTGTGCTTTGTTATGCTATGCTATGCTATGCTATGTTTTGCTATGCTATGTTTTGTTATGCTATGCTATGTTAAGTGAGAGGGTTGTGAGGGTGAGGGGGTGTGAGGGTGAGTGAGGGTGTGTGAGGGTGAGGGTGTGTGGGGGTGAGGGGGGTGAGGGTGTGTGGGGGTGAGGGTGAGGGTTGTGAGGGTAGGGCGAGAGGGTTCTGAGGGTAAGGGGGTGTGAGGGTGGGTGAGGGTGGGTGAGGGTGGGTGAGGGTGAGGAGGTGTGAGTATGATGGGGTGTGAGGATGAGGGGGTGTGAGGATGATGGGGTGTGAGGATGAGGGGGTGTGAGGATGAGGGGGTGTGAGGATGAGGGGGTGTGAGGATGTGAGGGTGGGTGAGGGGGTGGGTTGGTGAGGGTGTGAGAGGATAGGTGGGGGTGTGAGAGGGTAGGTGGGGGTGTGGGGGTGTGAGAGGGTAGGTGAGGGTGAGTGAGAGGGTGAGTGAGAGGGTGAGTGAGAGGGTGAGGGAGAGTGAGAGGGTGAGTGAGAGGGTGAGGGAGAGGGTGAGGGTGAGGGTGAGGGTGAGGGTGAGGGAGAGGGTGAGGGAGAGGGTGAGGGTGAGGGTGAGGGAGAGGGAGAGGGTGAGGGAGAGGGTGAGGGAGAGGGTGAGTGAGAGGGAGAGTGAGGGAGTGAGAGGGTGAGGGAGTGAGAGGGTGAGAGGGTGTGTGAGGGTGAGAGGGTGTGTGAGGGTGAGGGTGTGTGTGTGAGGGGGTGTGTGAGGGTGAGGGTGTGTGGGTGTGAGGGTGGGTGATGGTGTGGGGGAGGGTGGGTGAGGGTGTGGGGGAGGGTGGGTGGGTGAGGGTGTGGGGGAGGGTGTGGGGGAGGGTGGGGGAGGGTGTGGGGGCGAGTGTGGGTGAGGGTGAGGGGGTGTGAGGGTGAGGAGGTGTGAGGGTGGGTGAAGGGGTGTGAGGGTGAGGTTGTGAGTGTGAGTGAGGGTTGTGAGGTTGAGGGAGGTTGAGGGAGGGTGAGGGGGTGAGGGTGTGTGAGGGTGAGAGTGGGTGAGGGTGAGAGTGGGTGAGGGTGTGTGAGGGAGAGTGAGGGTGGGTGAGGGTGAGGGGGTATGAGGGTGTGCCCTGAGGAAGAAGACTGAGCTCCGGACACTGAGGAGTACGTAAGTGGAAAGCTTGATGCCTCTGTCAATATCTTTAGAAAAAATTCAGCAGATCACAGAATCCGAGGACTGCTTAATGGTGGCCGTCCATGCAGTGAGAGGCGGGCGGTGGGCCTCCCTTAGTAATAACTCATTCCAGAGGACTGGGGAAGTGCAACAAATTCAGAAGTCCCTCCTTCATTTACATTTATGAGCTTGCAGAATCACCAGACGAATGCCTCCTCCATGGGATTTGACTGGTGAATCACAACGAGATGAAAATGCGAGTGGCACACCTTGCCAACAATGGTCATCAGGGTAGAGTTAAGACTAAGAGCCTCATACAAATAAAAAACAGGTTTCCTCATCTCTATGACAAAGTGGAACAGGATGTGCCAGGCCACCAGCCAAATGCGAATCTCCAACGTTCATCATCACGGAGGCAATACCTGAAGGCCCCTGGATCAAAACCAGTGCTGACTTTAGGAGTTTGCCTGACAGTAAACATGTGTTGGTACTAATTGATGACTTCTCAATATACCCATAACTGGAGGTAATGAACAAAACTGCAGCAGAGGAAAGGATCCCCAAAATAGAAAAAATAATAGCCATGTGTGGCCACTCCACAAATTCCTCACCGATGGACTTCTATTCCAGAGTCAGGTATTAGCAGACTACTTCCGTCGCAATGCATCAAACACCACAGAATCACACTCAGGTGGCCGCAGGGAAATGGGTAAGCAGAAAGGTCTATGCAAACCTTAGTCAAGGTGGTCTGCATCGCAAAAGCCAATTCTTAGCATGCAGAATGAACGATACACCGTTATTAAAAGAATATCGCCAGACACCTCACAGTCCCACCCGAAAAACTCCAAGTCAACAGTGCTTTGGGTGGAAAGAGACTGTGGTATCTTCCGATCTGCTGGGACTGCAGGTTAAGACAAGTGCTGGCGAGGTTCAGGGAACAGGGCTTAACGGTGAAGAGAGAAAAATGCAGGATTGGGTGTGAGGAGCTTGATTTCTTGGGACACAAGATAACGTCTAGAGGCATTCAGCCTAAAGCTGAGCTCCAGGACACCATAATCGGTTTGGCCCCACCAAAAAACAAGGATGAAATCAAATCTTTCATGGGCAATGCTGGAGTTCTACAGTAAGTTTGTGCTGAATTTTGCAAGCAGGACATACGCCATACGCCAACTACTGAAAAGAGACGTGAAGTTCGTGTGGGATTAAGAATGCCAGAGGGAGTTCGAAGAGGTGAAGAAAGCCCTAGCAGGAGCCCCTAGCCTCAAAGCGTTTATACCAAATAGGAAAACGGTTATAACGACTGATGCGAGCTCTAAGGGACTAGGAGCGGTCCTGACCCAGATGGGCGTGGGCGGAGAGGAGACAATAGCCTTCGCATCTAGATCTCTCAAGAAGTCTGAGGTGAACTACTCAATGATAGAGAAGGTGGCCCTAGCTGTGCACTGGGTGGTGAACACATTCCGGGACTTCCTCTGGGGTGGAAAGTTCAATCTGAGAACGGATCACAAACCCCCGGTAGAGGTTTTCAACAAAAAAGGACTGGACGCCATCTCAAGTCGAATCAGACGTTGGGTGGTGAATCTTCAGGAGTATACGTTTAATGTAGAATATGTTCCTAGGGCGAAGAATTTGGCCGCTGACTGCCTCTCGCGTCTGGTGGGCGAAATGAGAGAAGAACAAGTAGGTGGAGACAACGACGAAGATCAGGACGAGACACTGGCAGAAAAGGTATGCTCGATCACCCAAGGAGCGGTAGGTGAGGTAAATTGGAAAGAAGCTCTAAGAAATGATGACCTGTTGATGAAGGTGATTGAGAAGGTAAAGGGTAACTGGAATCACCAAGACAAACAGAATGACACCCTACGACCGTTCTGGATGGCCAAGGACGAACTATCCATCTCCGATGAGTGTCTGTTCCGTGGCACAAGGCTGATCCCTCCCAGTGTGTTAAGGGAATATCTTATTGATCTCGCCCACGAGGGACATTTGGGTATCACCAAATCCAAGCAGAGAATGCGGGAAGACTACTGGTGGCCAAACATGGACAGCATGATTGAGAGAAAGGTCAGGGACTGTATACCATGCACCACGAGTGACAAAGTCCTGAAACAACACACACCTCCCATGCAATGCAGACCTCCACCTGTGGGGCCTTGGGAAGAAGTGGCATTGGACATAATAGGGCCGCTTGCAGGTGAACTTCGCACGCCCTACATCCTTGTGCTCGTGGACCTGTATTCCAGGTGGCCAAAGGTGAAGATGGTGTCTGAAATAACCACAAAAATGGTCATTGAGTTCCTGCAAGAACTGTTTCTCCGGGAAGGTCTACCAAGTAGTCTCCTGACGGACAATGGGGTAGAGCTATGCTCGAAAGAGATGGGGGAATTCCTTGAGAACAATGGGATTAAGCACAAACGTTGCGCACTGTACCACCCTGAGACCAACGGAATGGTATAAAGATTCAATAAAACGCTCAAAGGAGGCCTCCAACTGGCAAGAACCAATGGTCTGAACTGGAAAGAGGAGATGAGAAAACGTCTAGAGGCGTATCGCCTAACTCCTCACCAAACCACGGATCACCCCCTTCGAACTACTCAGAACTAGGAAGCCTAACACGAAGCTGTCACCAGGTTGGATGGGGTGGCAAAAGGGGTGGATAGGGCACACTAGAGAAACTCAAGGGCTGGACAAGCAGCACAAAGCCATGATAGAGAGGAAAGAAAGGTTTGACAGGCTACACTCTGTGAAAGAGGCTGGGTTCAAGGTAGGGGACACAGTAAGAATCAGAGCACCTACAGGCAGAGCGCATTGGTCTGAATTCACTAAACCAACAAAGATTGTAAAACTGTTCAAAAATGCGGTAAAGACCCAGGAGGGGAAGATATGGAATCTAGGAAGGGTGACTAAATGCCACCTCCCTCCCGAGGCCATTGATGAAGAGGTCATGGGTGAGGAGCCGACCCGGGGGGAAGGGAGCCTACCCGCGAGGGTGGGTAGTTGAGAACCTCATGCCTCACGCAGGTGTAGTCAGAGGGTGGTTAGGCGCCCCAAACGTCTGGATCAATATGTGACTATGTAATTGCTCACCACGTTGGTGTTCTGTTTCCGATATTACATGTGTTAAAGTTTGTAGGGTAGGGGGATGTGTGGTATCTTCCGATCTGCTGGGACTGCCACTGCTTGGGTCACCCCTGCCCTCTGCACCACCTTGGAACGCGCTGCAGTGACATCACTTAGAATGACACTGTAGAGAGCGCCGCCGTGACTCTTGACGGGGCGTTTGATGCGAGCCAGCTGTGGCCTTTATCTGTTAAGCTATCTCATTTAATAAACTACTTTGTTTATCCTTCACCCATGACTCTTCCGTGGTCATTTCTACAGAGAGACAATTTCACACCAGTCCTGCCGAATGCCAGACCTGATGGAGTACAAGTAAATTACCAAACGGAAATGAATAAACTAATCAACAATGTCGAGTGAAGGCATCCAGTCTGACAATAGGAGACTCTGTGTTGTTCCAAGACTGCCAGGCAGACAGCAAGTTCTGGTTGTCCTTCGAATCCAATCTGTGGGCGGTATCCTGACGATGGGACATGATGGTGACAGTGAAAACGATTTTGCCATCACCATTGTTCCAAGAAATAACATGGAAGAAATACCCTGCAACATTTCATTATTCTGGAGGTTCAGAAACCTGAACTCCTCCCTGGAAAGTCAAGCTGAGGAGGAGCATCAGAGGCTGCAGGGCAAAGAGAGCACGCCAACAGCCAATGAGTGAGCAAGACATGAGTGGCCACCGTGATCAATGGCCAACTACACTAAAAGAGGAGAGGGAAAAGACAGAGTGGAGCAGAACACAATGCGGAATCTGACAGCTCAGTGGACTTAGTTGTTCATAGGGCGATCACCCAAGGAATTTCCAGTGGGTCAAATTTACACATCCCCAATAGTACTGAGGTTATGAACAATGTGGGCTCCTGAGTTTGGCATCAATATGGATGTCCACACAGAAAGGTTTGAATGGTTTGTTGGGGGTTTGTTCATTTTGGAGGGGGCTTGTGGGGGAATTCGTTGGAACACTATTAGTGAGGTGAGGTAAGTTAACATAAGTTATAAAGTATATAAGTTTTAGCTGCATACCTGTCTCGATAAAGCAGCCTTTTGCAATTAAATTGGCTTGGTAAGTCTGCGCCATCTCGCATGGATGAGGATGGTGGAATTGGGATGACACTCCTTTGTACGTGCCAACAGACCTGATTCGGGCAGGAGACTCCTGTTTTTTTATGTGTTTATTTTAGCTATCACCGTGACCCGTCTGGTTTTGCTTCAAAGTATGTCAATGGAGAAAATAAGTCCCCTGATTTCTTTTCAAAATCACTGTTTTTAAAAAATTTTAAATGTGGGCCTGTATGATCCTTGAAAGGTTTGGTGCAGATTGTTACTATTTCTAAATGTGTGTTGCTTTGGGGAGAACGTAATGTTGGAGAGTGTCGAATAGTTTTCCCAATGATGCAACTCTAATCCCCCCCCCCCCCCAATAAAATCATCCACATGATAATCGTAATATAATAATACAAAAAAAAACCAGAGAGGCCGGAAACCTGTGCACTGGTCTCTAAGATGTAGGCGTGACCCTGACACTGTTTGGTGTGTTCAACTCAGCATATCTCGGTAGCAATGACAGTATAGTGACAGAATTATAGGCGAGGTGTCAGCGGGGGGCTTTAAAGATCTCGTTCGCCGGTTAGCAGGAAACACAGCAGCGTTTGGAGGAAAACAGGAAGCGGCTGGGGGATTAGCAGGAAGCCGGAAATGGTTAGTGGAAGAGGATTTCAGGAAGCGGTTCGGGTTGGCAGAAGTCGCTGAAGGACAAAGCGGCACGTAGTTAGCACGACACTGGATGGATTTAACATGGAGCAGTGAGAGATTAGGGCTGGGGTTGGCTGGAAGCGCTGTGGTTTGGGAATTGGAAACAATACGCAGCACATGAGCAGATATATACATGCGCTCGTCTGAAAGAAAATAGAATTGAGGGGCTATAGAGGGGGATTGAGGTAGCAACGCACTCGTTAAAGTATAGGGCAGACTGGAAAGATGTGATGGGTATGTATGATGGTAAGAGGTGCAGTGCAGATATGCACCAGAAACTAATGGGGGCAGGGTAGCTGGTCATAAAGTTGATGCCAATCTGCAGGCAGACTAAAGTGAAAGCGAAAAGTGCAGGGCAAGCGGGCGATGCAGAGGAGAAGAGCAGCGGCGGGAAATAGATACAGAACAGAGCCCAGGGCAAACACTGCATGGCAAGGTCGGGCAGCTTGGCAGAGCAGAGGAGGTGGTGCAGGTCAGGCAGATGGTTTAAGGGAAAGTTTGAGGGCCGACTGACAGCGCTGAGGATAAGCTGCAGAACGGGACAGACAGTGCACAGAATGAGTTACAAGACAGACTGACAGTGCAAAAGGGATAAACTGACAGCGCAGATGATGGCGTGAAGGGCGAGTGGATACTGCAGAGAAGTATGGCCGCCGGACAGTGCAAACAAGCTCTCGGCATTGCTGTGGCGGGGGCGGGGCGGGAGCGCATTCCTTTGAAGTCTGATGCCGAGGCACAGACAAATGGTGGTGTGCGAGCGGCTTCCTTTCAAGTCTAATGGAGGGGGGGGGGAGCAAATGGTGAGCGCGCGCCCGGCGCACATGCAATGGCCATAATCTGCATTCCAAAGCCCTCTTGGCAGCCTTTCCTGGAGCTTACATAATTCTCACCGAAGCAATGCGCAAGCGCATTGGCTCAGCGAGACCTAAAAAGCAGGGGACTATTTGGGGGGGCATGAGATGAAATGAAACACAGGGTGTTGTGTGAGGGATAACATGAGAAGAATGAGGCCCTGGTTGACAATTAGCAGAAATGTTCACTGCATATGTGATCAATTTCATTAGGAGCAGTTAGCCTAAGGGTTACAGAGGTCCGAGCCTTGACGAGAGGAAGTGTTATGCATGACATGATGCTAAAGCGATAAGAGACCCCAGAAAGCATACGCTATGCACAGGTAATTGGAGCAGAGGTATGTCCTGGTTGCGGAAAATGAGTGCAAGGAGTTGGGCGCTGCTGGGGATGTTTGTAGAAAGATAGGGAGTACAAAGAGGTGCTGGGTCACAAGACCAAGGAATGGGAGGCCCATGTAGTGCTGTAATGAGGCTGCCAGCAAACCAGCAAGACTCTACTGATGAAATAAATAACGGCCAAATCAAAGGAGACAACTTGCTGCCAATTCATTGATTTGCCACATAACCTTCCACCGAAGTGAAGGTGCTAATAAACAAAAATAAGATCAACTGTTCTTGGAAAAGAGGCAATTCACTAGGTCTTCTCTTCCCTTCGGTAGCTGAAGTTTAAGATCATTTTTAGGTTGGAAATAATAAATACCTATATGTTTTTTTTAAAACCAGCTTTATCAAAGAAATGTTTCCTTGATATCAAACAACTGACACAGCCTACAGGAATTATCCATGGTTCTTTAATTCATTAAACATCCTTGGAAAATGAAGCTTTGAGTTGTGAACCTCATGACATGTGACAATATAGTGCCCAATCCTAGTTATTCCCAATTCCTTCTGCAGCATCATGACCAAAGCCCCCACCCTTGGTACATCCATGAAGACACTTTACCGACCTGGAGAAGAACATTATTTTGGTGATGTCTCAAATGTCCTCTACATACTGTTTCTCCAAATGGCCTTACCTTTAGAGGCAGACACCACCGTTTTTACTACATAGAAAGTAACGTACTGATTGCAGTGGCTAAAATCACTTTCATTTTTTTTTAGCTCTGGACAACTAAACAAACTTTCTTGAAAATCTAACATTCAAATAATCAAAAGGTGGTATCTAATTGGAGTCATTATTGTACTCCTAAAATGCATTAATTTGTGCTTTAGCACAGATTGTAATCTTTGTAATCATCCCCTCAAGCTGGAAGCCCCCTCCCTCTCCCCACCAAAAGTAGGGTGAAGTTTCCACAGGAGCAACTACCATTTGTTGGATGGACATCTGCAATGCTGTCAATCCAGAAATAACAAATATAACCAAGGCTGGAGTCGTTCACTTCCAGCAGATAGGACCGTCAACCAAATAGGAGCAGACATCATATGCGATGAGGGGTAGGTTACGCTATCCATTGATAGAGTCCAGCACTTAAGAGACACTTTCCCAAGAAATGGACTCTTGGAAACCAAACTCTAGGTGTCCCTTCTCAGTCTCTACGGCAGAATACCAAGCAATTTTGTCCTGTGCTGTACTTTATTCACCTACCACACATGCGATAATTCTACTGCATGCTACCTTACTATGCTGCCCTATCTTCTCTTCATGACCCAAATGAGAATTTGTAATTTTGCATAGAGATTGTGCAAATTTTGCATAGAGATTGTGCAGCCGTGTAATATTCTGCATTTCGTGCCTAAAGTTGTTCTGCACAGAATAGCCTTAGGTTTATTACACTTTTACCTTCAGTAACAGCGGTACACTGGTTTACCTATGAAAGGGCTCTTTTTATGGCACTGACCAGATGGAAAAATATTGATTCTTACTATGGTCGCTTCAAAATGAAAAGCCTCGAGTGAAGAAACTCAAGCATTTTCATGATTTTTTTTTCAACTGAAATGATTTTCATCGTTCTCGATTCCAGTAAGGTCAGAACAAATTTCAGCCTATGTTATTTCCACAAAAGACTATATGGCGAGAGCAGTGTAATGGAATTGCGCCTGGTGATCTTCTGCACACATGCACATAACATTTCTCAGTACTCCTTGGAAACTTGAGTGGCGAGTTCAGATTCCATACCCATGCCGCTGTAGGCTTTGGCTGGACAGACAGTATAGATGTTCATGAAAGCCAGCTTCCACCAACTAATTTGACGCTGGAAGTGCACCTAAACTGGCAACAAACAAGACAAAGCTACACCATACATTCCGAGTCCCAAAAAGTGACACACTATCTTATTATAAAACAGCACAATAAATACCTCTGGGCAGGGCCGTAGTATGAGTAGGGGGGAGTTGTTTGGGGTGTTGCGCCTTCCCTAATAAATGTATTTCCTGATCAATCCTTGGGTACAGGTGCTTTCAGATGGGTATGGTGAGGTGTCTGTTGGACTTCTTCAGAAATTTTTAAGTACGAATAGACAAAAACGCACACACTCTCCCCCTCTGTTTTAAAATTCCCTAGAAATGTAGGTTACTTTACAAACTACTGCGTTTTCTCTCACTTAGTTCCCCTAACAATCTGCATTCCTCTACCTTTCCACTGCTCCTTAGGCCTCTCATGCATCCTGTCCTGCTTGTCGCATAGTACATTTTACCATGGTATGCAAGTGTGACTGTTGGAACATCTGAAGCTCATAACACCCCTCGCCCCCCCCCCACCCCCCCCCCCCCCCCTCCAATCTTACTGACTAAGCTACACCCCTGCCTCTGGGCAGAGAGGTATCCAGCAAAAGTTACCTGAAGAATAGCGCTTTTCTACTCCTATCTATAGTTAAGATAAAAGATACACTTATTTGTTTTTTTAATTATCTTTATTGATTTTAATCGCAATCCAACAGTATGTTCGTATATCAATCCAGCACAGGATATGTTATGCTATGTTATGTTAATGATGCTTGTAAAGCGCAGTTACACTTGGGTGTCCTGGCGCTGGAAGTTGCCTACTTGGTTGCTGAGGTGAGCTGAATGAACAGCGAAAAAGCCAGGTTTTAACCCCCTTCTGAATGAAAGGAGCTCAGTTGCGCTTCTGAGATGGAAGGGTAGACTGGCTTTTGCAGCACAATTGAAGAAACTCCTACCCCCCAGCTGGCCTTTTTGACACGAGGAATTATTATTTGTTTATTTGTTAAATTCAGGGTAGAAAGCTCTAGAGAGACTGACTAAAAAGCCTCGGTTGTGTGACACAACCACGCATGCCTAAATCGCGCATGCCTTAACCATGCAGTCTTTACAATGACCACGTCTTAACCATGCATGTCTTTGCAATGAATTCCGCTGTAAAGGCATGATTGGTAAAGGTATATGTGTGGTAAAGATCCCAACCCAGCCCCCCTTGCCCTGAGCCCTAAAATTCGGCCGTCCTGCATTGCAATCTACCCGCCTCAGCAATATTAACTACCTCAAACCCCTACCCTAAGCCCTAAAACCCAGCACCCCAGCCCAAAAAACTACGCCGACCCCACACCCGGGGGGCCTAAAAACTGGCCCCCAGCCCTGAAAACTGCCCCTTCCCCCCCCCTCCTGTCCGAGCCCTAAAATTCGGCCCTTCTCCCAAAAACTACCCCGACCCCAGCCCTGAGGCCTAAAACCATCGCCTAGAATCACTGAGGTGTATACAAGCCCTGAGGAAGAGATAACTTTTTCTAATTTTGCAAAACACGAATCCGCGTAAGTACTGTTTTTATTCAATTAATTTTAGTGTGAATTTTTGCAACTTTGGAAACTTAATAAAGAATTTTAAAAAAGTTTTTAAAAAATCTCACAATTTTGTTTTTTTATCCTCAATCTTCAATAAGTGTATTCGTTGTTGCCTTGGGAGTACTGAATGCAGCCATCTAAGGCTTTGTTCAGGGTACAGTAGGTGTTCCTTGCATTGACTAATACATACACCTTCCTCTGGATGTACTGGCCTCGTCCGTTGCATGGTGGCACGTACCATTACCTTTGCAGTATAAGTGAAGAAACGAGGATGAACCAAGGGTGGTCTGTACTATTACTTTTGCAGTATAACTGAAGAAACAAGGATGAACTAAGGGTAAACTGTACTGTTACATTTGCAGTATTACTAAAGAAACAAGGATGAACTAAGTAAGGGTGGTCTGTACCATTACTTCTGCAGTATTACTGAAGAAACAAGGATGAACTAAGGGTGAACTGTACTGTTACTTTTGCAGTATTACTAAAGAAACAAGGATGAACTAAGTAAGGGTGGTCTGTACCATTTCTTCTGCAGTATTGAAGAAACAAGGATGAACTATGCGGTAGAGGAAGCTTTGTCTGTCAATGACTGCAATAAGCCAGCTTTGCTAAGGCAATGGGTACCACACAAAACACACGACGTGTCTGGATCCATCCCGATACCCTTTGAGAGCCCAATATGATTTTGAAACTGAAGTATGTAATTTTGTTATTCCTACGCAAATTGGATCAGTCATACTTAATATATTCCTCTGCTGCCACAGCAGGAATCTAGTCTGCCATGCAGCCCAGAATAAGGTGAACGGTAATGGCTTCCTGCCCAGAGCCTGGGAATCGTGACGCAGTAGACTAATGTAGTGCCTCCTGGGTGAAGCACTTTGTTTATGCCAATAACAAAAAAAAACAAGCACTGGCAAAGTCAATCGGTCGGACCTTGCCAAGCTGGTGCAGTGATTATCATTTTTTTGTTTTATAATTTATGGCAAGCTTTTGCCACAAAAACAAACAGTAAAGAAAAAAGTAACCTCAATGTGGCCGCTATACGGTTGCAATAAAAAAAATTACAAGTTAAAAATATTCTTTTATGTGGCTTTTTTACTAGTGGTGTGTTTTACATAACCTTTTGCAGTTGCAGCTTGCATTTTATTATTATTTGTTCGGAAGACAGCAATAAATCACAAATAAACAAGCAAAATGAAGGTAGCCAGAGTTCTATAATGTCACTAATACACTTTATAAAAATAGAATTGACAGCTCTTCGCAAGGCTGCGTTGATATTTCGTAGTGTTACACATGGCATTCGCTTGAAACCATGAGGAGGATTGGGCTGTGGCATCTTCCATGGCAGCAATAATTGCCTTGCTGATGCACAGTTTGCACGTTTCGCTGACGCCCTTTCGGTTATTCGTGCCACTATACAACCAGATGAAAAGTAATAGTAATTATTTGTTGTGAAAATTTAATTATTCCTTTAAAAACACAAGCAACGAAGACTTTTTCTACAAAATTCTATCAGGTACTTTATCACAAATCTGTTCTTCATTAGGAAAATTGGCACAAAGCTGGGTATTGTAGTTTAAAAAAAAAAAAAAATGGAATACCTATGTAATGTACCCTGACTGGTATGCAGCACGTCAGCCACTTGATTCCGAGTGCGTTAAACAAACTTAACCTTGCCAGTTTTAAGAGCGTTTTATTGCAATTGCATTTATGTAACATTTCATGAGGCGTGGAAAAGCATTGGGAGACTGGCAGCTCGCCACACCGTAGAGTTTGGTTTTTCTTTGTGGAGCAGTGTTTAATTTAAGAATTGGTGTCGAAAATGTTGTGTCATGCCTGAGTGGCCAGAATGGTCCTCTCATCTTGACTTGCATGTAGCAGGGAAAGACAAGTGAGGGTTAGGACTTGCCTGCTTTGCATTAACTTACAGTCGTGCCTGGTTGAAAAGGCATTGGGTTGTGAGTGTGGCCTATGTGGGAAATATTTTGGTGTTGTGCATGTTTGACCACAGTGGTACTTTAATCAAGACTGATGTCGAGGGTCCGACGCATGTGATGGATGGAAGACGAGTAAGAGCTAGAAAGCTACCACTTTACATTCATTTATAGTTGTGCCTGGTTGAAAGGTCATGGGTGGTGAGTGTGATGTGGGTTGGAAGTGTTTTGGGGTCATGCTTGATGAGAAGTGGAAGGTACATGTGGTCTTGCTGTGATTGAGTAGATGTGCTTAAATGTTAAGTGGACTGTAGTCGTGTGAAAGACAGCTGCACATGTGGACTTGCTTACCCCTCCATGCAGGGCAAAGACAACGGTTCTTGATTGGGGTTGAGTTGCAGAGGAGCAACCCACAAATGCACTGGATTATGGGCTGTCATGGAACAAACTTGTATGATTCCTTCAGAGGGGATGGGAGTGCAACCGCCAGGCATGCCCGGGACACCGGCAGTGATGTTTAATGGTTTGAATAGTCCACTCCGGAGTCACAGAGGAGCAGCACACAGACATGTACTGGATACAAGCAGTGTTCAAGCCTGTGTGCGGGAGTGCTTGCATGCACACGTCCCACACACAGATGCAATAACTAATGTATGGGCAAAAAACGACCGATAAAATAAGATGGTTGGAGATGTTAATTAAACTGCTACAAGTTAAGAACAAAGGGCTGTGTTTAAAACCTGATAAACACTCCACCAAAGAGGCTCATTTGCCCCTTTTAGAGGTCCCCATTTATATTATGGGGTTATATGTATTGTGAAGGCAGCCACCACAGCCAGCTCCCTTCACAGACCTCAACGGGCGGGATAACCGTCACTCTGACCTGGTGGGTCTTTGGCAGATCAGCCACCAGGTGAAAGCAGCACTGCTGCTGGTGTAAACCTGGCACTTCTCTGTGGTCTAAATAGAGCGGGAAATGGCTGATGTGGCAGGGTGGCAGCACCACAGATTTATGGATGTGCTTGCATTCTAATGCACACTGAAAGCTCTGTAGAACTGTTCACATCTTGGCTTCACAAGGTCCTAGAAGCTTCTAGATTGTTTGGTTGATCATGATTTTAAGTGTCCTACAATTTTGTCAGGAAAATTTAAATTCTGATTAGAAATTGACTTTATGGAGTATGATTTATGTGTTATACTATATAAAAGTGACAATGACACTACAACTGCTTGGAGTAAGCCTTGACTACTCAACATCAAGGAAGGAGTCATCAGGTTGTGTCTGGGTCCTAACACTCTTGCCTCTAGGAGAGTACCCCGTTGCATAAAGGTGAGAGACATATGGCTGTTTTCCTTTTGTCTAAAAGGTCACAAATTACTTCAGGAGCATAGAAAAACTACTGTGTGTGCTCTCAATAGCTCGGGGATTGAAGAGTTCTCAGCACCCAAATTATGGCTGTCTTTTACTACCCAACTGGGGGTTCAGGAACCACTTTCACAGCCTAAATTGGGACCCAAGGCTATCTTGCTACATCACTGTTGACATAGTTGCTGATGGAGAGACAAGTGTACAATTGGAGTAACTGAGTTATCCCACCAGAATGCAACACAACATTACTTTGCATGCAACCAGTGGTAAGCAATAGTATTCAGTGCAGATACTGTGGAGTAACCACTGACTGCCAAGGACAAAGAGAGAAGGTGTCACAGACACAATGATGCAAAAAGCCTTTGGGGGGGAAAGGCACTATTTAAAGCACTAAATGAAAGTCATTTTGTGGCTTAAATTCACTAACTTTAGTTACACTTCCCAGATAGGAGGAAGGTTCTAATGAAGAGAGGTTCTATTGACCAGAAACGATCTTTTGCATATTTGGGTTTTACAGGAATCCTATTTCTGTCATTGAGCCGGGCTCCAAGACTTCACGGTGAAGGATATTATAGGTTTTGTCAGGAAGAGAGTGCACCCACGCTTTCCTCAAATTTGGTAAATGAGATAAAACCAAAGGGTACTACTTGAGGTGGTTCAGACCTACAGATGGTTTGTAAATCTACATTTATATAAGGCCCTCAGACAGCTCGTAATGTTCACCGCCTGATGATAGAAAAAAGGAGACACCACGCCCAAGCCATAACATACAGCCCTGCATCTTCTTTAGTGCAGGTGTCCCTGGGGTGCCCAGCTCTGGCTTGTATGTTCATCATATCATCAATATATTGTTAAGTACTACCTTACTACATATTTTGTGATGCAAAATCCATAAAAGAACTACAGCAGTCCAATAAATATAGTTTCCAATTCCACCACACGGTAAGGTGATTAATGAATCAAGCCGTAAATGGAAGCATAGCAGAGGGTGAGTTCTATAAGCGACACTAGCCCACAGGTAGTCCTACAGAATAACTGCCCCTACCAATATGCCTCTTCTATGCTTGAAAATGGATTTAGACAATCACGGAGTTCTACAAATGTCATACTGTAGTCCCCTGCATAAAAGCAATATGTAATCCTGATTCCTGACCACCTTCCGTATTGGCAAAACGATTTACAGGTCAGAAAACAGATTAAGAGTACTAAACTCGGTAACCTGCGGATCAGATGAGCAACAAAAGCAAAAAAGATCATCACGAGACAAAGCAGACAAGACTACTGATCAAGATGCGCTTATCAAGTGCCTGTTGCCAAACAACTCACTGAGCACATACTAGAAGGCAGCAAGTGTTGACCGCTAGTGACTAGAATGATGTGACTACTTCCCACCATGTTGACATTCTTCTCTAGATATGGATGCTACTGGAGGCTGCACAAACATCAAGCCAGGTGCGCTCCACACCGGCAGGGCACGTTATAACTCGCAAGGCCCAAGTATTTCCCCATGTCATTCAAAAAAACTAAGCTCCGGTGGACTCCCACGTATGTGCAAAGAAGACATGTTTGGGTGCGTGGTCGGTGAGGCGCAAAGAGGCGACAACGGTGTCGCAGCACAGTTTTACACACAACTCTGATAGGAACAGCAATATTTTGCAGAAATAGAAATAACAAAACAAGCCAGCACATTTCTTAGCTGATCCAAACTAAAAATACTGCATCACTGAGGCAACAGTTAGCTTTGATTTTCCACACTAGTTGCAACACATAAGGAAAATATTTCTCGTGCTTTTTCACATATTTTCCTGCTTTTTTGTTTATTTATCGGAGCATACATCAAGTACATACCAGCACACCAATGTTTTCCGTGGAAAGATTCAATGTTTGCTTGCTAACTTCTTACATGCTAATATGCTTGGCTGCAAAACAACTGCAATAGTCTCAAAAGAGGAGCATCGCTTGGCTGAAAGAAAGGGACTCAGTAATAAAAGAAGCCTACATTGTGCACCCTGTGTGCTGTAGTGGCTGGACAATAAATCGTGGTCAGTGATGTAAAAAGTATCTACCCGTGATGTTCTCTTTAGTCAAAAACTAGTCCCCATTGAAGATTCCCCATCTTTGCCAATGTGAAGATTACACTGCTTGGGATGCAAATATGGACATTTTTTTAAAGCAAGTATACATACACGGGCTTAAAACCCAGTAACCCTCAGAATCTGGGCTTAAGTTATATATAGCCTATGATGATTCTGTCAGGGAATAATTCAATACCATTCATTATTACTGGAAAAGAGGGTAAAACTAGTTGTCTTCGAGGCAAATTAATGAGAAAAAAATAAAAGAAAAACACACACTAAGTGGGAAACAATCTATTTTCATAAACACAACATATGATATTTCAGATTAGAGGGTTTCTGCGAGTGAGCTTTGGAGGCACAGTGGTCGTGAAGGTGATGTGGTATAATACAGACAAATATTAAACAGGAAGAAAACCCCAAAAAACTGCAAATAAATGATCCAAACGAAATATCCTTTGACATTGACAAACAGTTAACTCAATTTTGTGTCAGTTTGTAAAGGCACTAAATTAATCACTTGATCATATAGGCATTGACGTTTCCACCCAGTTGAATAGGATTTGGGGTCGCATCTTCATCAGGACAAAGGGAATACACCTTCACAAGTCTTGAGGTAAGTATTGGAGACCTTTGCCTGTTGTGTTATCAGGCAAAAAGAATCAAGCAAATACCCTCTAGTTGGCCTGGACCCTGAAGAATGAGGTCCAATTGCTATGGAAGTATCCGGGTGCAAGGACCTGCACAATACTCTTGTGCCCTGGAATCACAAATGGTGAGCTGCAGGGTAAGCGGATGTCCACACGTGTTGACACATCTCCCTTCTAAGCCTGGAACCCAAGAGATGGTAGTGGAAGAAGCAGAAGAGACAAGACATGGATTTGGTGTATGAAGAGAAAACTGAAGCATGGGGACTTTATTCAGAGGAGGGTTGAGGAATGTGCATGGGGTGGAGCAGGAGACATGTTAAGGGTAGGGGGCCCAACAAAGGACTGCTGCCAATCGGTCCAGTCATAGTAGGGGGAACAGCTTCCTGCTGATGCAAACAGAGGCTGATGCTTGCCTCTTATTAAGGTGATCACCCTGCACAGCCTGCTAGGATTTCTATTAAATTGAGAAGATGCAAGTCCTCCCACTTGGCATCTTCGCACACCCCTAATCATGTGACAGCAGCCGCCATGTCAAAATAAGAGTAAGTGGGTTAAAGCCGAGCTTTATACATCATGCAGTATTTTTAGACTCCACTTATAATTAATATAGAAGAAAAATTATAGAGATGGTTATGACACCATATACGTATAACACTGCATTGGGATTGATTCTTGAACAGATCTTGCTGCAAGCATTTCACTCAGTTTGCATGAGAAGAGACACAAGCTTGCTGTATTTCGTGCAGAACTCTCAATATGTATTCAAATCTCTGTGTTAAACACACTATCCATGTGCACTTCTGGGTCAAGTATTGTACTGACTACTTAGAACTGTAACCGACTATCTCTAATACGGACAACTGAACCATAGACTGCTGCGCATGTGGCGTGGGGTAGGTTTGCTAGCCTGTGGGCACGTTTTTCAGCTCTCTCCTGATCCAGGCATAAAAAAATCAATGGCTCCACACAGAAGACCCAAGTCCTCAGGCCAAAGTGGGAGACAATGCTCTAAAACGAGATTTGGGCCATTTGCAGTCAATAAATCTGTACCAGAACACATTGGATGAGTTTGCGTTTAATAAGAGAACACGACCAATGCAAACACCCCTATTGATTCCATCTTATTTTATTTATTTATTTATTTATTTAACTTGTATAGCGCGTTATAACCACCGGGGTCTCTAAGCGCTGTTTGTCCAGATTACGTAGTGGGGTTTGGCATTAACTTGATCTTAGCAGTGCGCCTAGAGGCTGCTCCATGCTTGCTTGAACAATACAGTTTTTAACTTTTTTCTAAAGGATAACAAATTGCATTCCTTCCTTAGTTCTGGGGCCAATTTGTTCCACAAAGCTGGGAGTGTGTTGGAAAAAGCACGTCCCCCCACCGTGGCCAGTTTGAAACGGGATTGGGACAAGAGGGTAGCGTCCGACGAGCGCAAAGTCCTGCTCGGTGTATATGGGGATAGGCGGGATTTCAAATATCTTGGTGCATTACCATACAGCGCCTTATGTACGATACACAATCCTTTAAATACAACCCTCTGCCGAATCGGGAGCCAATGTAGCTCCCGCATCAGAGGGGAAGAGTGGGCAGTCCTGGGTTTCTTATAGATCAGCCTGGCTGCATCATTCATAACACCTTGTAGCTTATCCAGCAACCACTGGGGTAGACCTATATACAGGGAGTTTCCGTAATCCAGCCTAGCCAGGATTGTGGCTGAGACCACGTGTCTCAAGGTGGAAAATGAGAGTAATGCAGAGATCTTCCTCAGTTGTCGCATCAGGCCTATACAGGTACCCACTACCGTAGTGACTTGTTTCTTCATGGAGAGTTTATCGTCCACATACAGGCCCAGACTTTTGACTGCAGTCGCCGGTTTCGGTGGCACACCCAGCTCCACAGGCCAGAATTTCTCGCTCCAGGGGTTGCCCGTGATGGAAATGGGCAACACTTCCGTCTTGTCCGGGTTGATTTTTAAGGAGTTCTCGGACATCCAATTAACCGTGGCTTTGAGTATGTCCTGCAACCTGGTAGACGCTCCCGGGCCATCATCCAGCCGGATGATTATCTGGGTGTCATCGGCGTAGTTGTATACTAGGCAGTCCATCCTATTCAGGAGTGCAATTAATGGCTGCAAGTAAATATTAAAGAGTAGGGGTGACAGGGCAGAGCCCTGTGGAACCCCGCAAGTGATGGGAGCAGAGGTGGAAAGTAAATCCCCCAACTGTACTCTTTGTGTCCTGCCCTGCAGGAATGATGTAAGCCATGCATGCGCTGTACCCCTGATACCAAAAGACCTCAACCGCGACAAAAGTTGTTCATGACACACGGTATCAAAGGCCGCGGAGAGATCCAGTAGTACCAGGGCGCTCGGTGTTTTTATATCAGCCCGACTCCTCAATTCATCCAGGATTGATAGCATGACTAATTCCGTGCTATGGTTAGCGCGGAACCCTGCCTGATTGGACTCCAGCAGGTTGTTGCTCTCTAGATGTCCTGAGAGCAATGCCAACACATGCTGCTCAATCACCTTAGCCAGAAAAGGCAACTGGGAGATGGGTCGGAAGTTCTTCAAACACTTCGTGTCCGATCCGGGTTTTTTTAGTAGAGGAATCAGGCGAGCCTCTTTAAAAGCTAGAGGGACCTGTCCTGTGTGAAGGGAAGTGTTCAGCAGATGCAAAACTTCTTCCTCAATGCCTGGCAATGCCAACTTGAACACATCAGGAGGGCATGGATCCACCAGGGAACCGGATTTGACTCGGTCTGTGATCGTAAATAGTTCCGGTTTCGAAATTGGGGAGAACTCGACTAACGGTATAATATCTTGTATCTTGTTGTAATTCTTGTGAGATTTCGAATTCTATCAACTTATTTGAATATGTGCATGTCCACCTAACGGAGGAAGCTTAAGCACAAGAGACAAACTCATTCAGATTGATAGTAAGTGAACCAAATACCCTGGTAAAAAATATCTTGCTTTTGTGCCTCTGCTTTACAAATACACGCACAATACGTCTGGATCGAGTAAGCACACTTGCAGAACAAAAGGCAATATGATAAAACATGATGCAAGTGGGAGCACTGTTTGCATGAAAAAATTGCATGGAGTATTTTGCATACACTGAGCTAGAGGTGATTCCATGGCTTTGTTTGTAAAAACATTTATTTTAGCACCTCCCTATCAACGTAGCCAACTCAACAGCAGCAACTCCCATTTTAATAGACCAAGGCAGTAACAAGATTTGTTGATGGTTACAGCCCGTAGCAAATCAAGGACTTATGTATAATAATAATAACTGGTAAGTAATATAAACTTTGCCACCAAGTTAGTCTTCCTAGTCACAGTCCTTTTATATGTGTAAACACCAAAGAAGTGGCTGATCATTGATTGGAGCCAATATACAACAATACGCTATAAGCCACAGTAAGTTTATGCCATAGATGGAAACTTCTTATATAGGTAGATCATGTAAATCAGACAGAAGCATGTTGGGCCAAGGTCCATGAAAGGCCAACCCATAACTACAAACTAGAATGTTTAATAGATGCATTAAAGAAACAGGGAGTGGACTGCCAATGAAGCAGCATTGATAAGGCTCCCTGCCAAACAAGAGTTCAATAGATTATTTCTTCAGTGGTTTATAAGGAGTCGTGACAGCAAAGGTCAGTGCCCTGTATCAAATCTTGTGACAGAAGAGGGCAACGTGTTCCAGGTAGATGATGGTCAAAACCACACATTGTTCTAGGTCTTTCTAAAGACCAGGGCAGATGCTATTTGGGAATGCTAGGCAGAAAGTGTTAAGCCAATACGAAACCATCTTGAATTCAAACCAAGATGGAAAGCCCTTAAGACATGGCTCTTTACACGTTAACTCCCCTGCTCACGCTCACTAGCGATCAGTCAGCGCCAGGACACCTTCGGGTAACAGCGCGCTTTAAAAATGTCAAAAATAAATAAATAAATAAGATCCAGAGGGGGTTACTTGTCAATGAAAGAAATCCCACCAAGTTACAACAAGCTGCAAAATTGGACCAGTGGTACATATCCCATCAAATTAGCATGTGGAAGTGGTTATTAAATGGATGGCCAATTTCATGTTAAAAATAACTTATGCTGCAGCAGGCATTAGCCTTAATTGGAACAAAATATTTCCGCAAAGCCTAATTTTTGAATTCACCTTCATTTGTTGTCAGTTTCCTTTTCATAACCACATTATTTTACAGGGTTCTCTTTCAAATGCTCCTAACCTGGAACATAAATCACAGAAGAAGCAGAAACAACCTTCAAGATTTCTCCCTATCTGCCTAGTTGGTGCTGTGAAGGGTCCTTGGCATTTATAACAATTATAAAAGGCTCTGTTTCCCACAGTAGAAGGGCCTCTCACACAAGAGCTTGTCCAGCCTACATGGTCTTCAGAAACTTTTCACAACATCCGCCTCACACCCCACTGAATGTGCACACATACAGAAAAAACTCATGCTTCGAAAGCCTTCGAGGAGTCCAGTAAGCTCTGTGAATAGTGAACAAAAGATTTCTCCTTAAATTCGCAGATTTAACTATTTTATACAACATAGCCATCGTTACTTGCCATTGTTCTTCTGTAGCGATGTCTGGCAAGCAGTCTCCCCACAGAGCCTCTGGAAGCTGGAACGCGCTGTCTTCAATTTCCAACATTGCCCAATACCATAGAGCAACTTCTTTCTTGTATGCTTGACTAGAGAAAAGTTTATCTTCCAAATCGTTTTGCCGGCCAATATCAACTTCCAGTTTGCTTGCCCAACTTTGTATCTGGAGGTACTTGAATTTTGAAAATCCCTTCCCCCATGTAGCCTCACCCTGGCCCCATTCAATCAAGTTACCGCCCGGAAATAAGTCTCCCCAACAGAGTAACCCTGCTGCTCTAAGCGGTGTAGCCAAGGCATCCTGAGACCAGAGTGGAGAGCCTGGGGCTTCCCATATTGGCGCCCTATGTCCATAATAGGAGATCCTCATAGTCCTCCTGACCTTATACCACAGTTCCGCTGCTTCCCGCAAAATTTTCAGCCTTACTTTCTTAAAGAATTTGGGGTCAGAGAATTTACACATAAAGCTCTCCTTGTTATAGTTACTTTTTTCAAGCATAACATAAAACATGATTCCAACATCTGTATCCTTTGGAAGTCTAATAAGATCCTAAAGTTCTTTAACTGAAAAACCCATGAATATAACATAAAATCCGGGGCCGCCAATCCACCTTTACATAGTCTCCTCCTAATTTTTTTCCAGGATAAGCGAGACCCTTTCATTGCCCAAATAAACGAACAAACCTCACTTTGGAGCCTCTTAATCCAGACTGTGTTAAATAACAAAGGTATTGTTTCAAACAAGAAGGTCAAGGCTGGAGGTATGGTGGAATGCCCTAAATGCAGAAGTATCAACGTAGACGATCTGCATATGTTTGTCCAATGTCCAAATAACAGAAACTTTTGGGAGGATGTAAGTAAAAGCTTATCAAAGGTGCTTGATGCAAACATGGAGGTAAGCCCTGAACTTATCATTACTGGAAGATATGATTTGCAAAGTAAGAACATTACAGACAAGGTCAAACTGGTGTTCTATGGAGTTTTGCTTGCCCGTAGGGAGATCTGTAAATCATGGGTTTCACCTACATCCCCAACTCTATTAGACTGGGTAAAATCTATGAGATATTTTGCTAAATTAGATTCTTTGGGTCAGAAAAGGAGAAAGCACAGATTTTGGTTACCTTTTTTACAACACTTTGGTTAAGGGGGGAAATAATAAAAATCTAATGATTAAGGTCTTGGCCTATCTCGCTGGCGGCCTTTTTGGAGGCTATACAGATAAGGTAGCAGCTGCCGGAAGATTGAAGCCTCGGGGTGTTTCGGTTAGTATGAAGTTAGAGGCCTAATATCTACTGGGTGGTAGCACAAGCCTTTGATGTTAAAGTCGGCATATGAGATAAAAGCCCAAGGACGGTATCGTTTTGAGTTTCATTCTGGTATATGGGTGGCTAGGAGGCTAATGAGGATTTAAAAAAATAAATCAAAAAAACTCATGCTGTCCATGAGCAGTTTAGTTCTTTGAGGAAATGTTTCAAGCTATCTGTATTGTACATAGAAGCCTCTTGAAACTCCCTAACGAACAGAGGTTTTGCATCAGTGCATTACTTCCACTACTGACGGCGCGTTCTTAGCTTTTTTTTTTATATACATAAATATATATATATATATATATATATATACATACATAAATATATATATATATATATACATAAATATATATATATATATATACATAAATATATATATAAATATATATATATATATATATATATATATATATATATATATATATATATATATATATATATACACTTCGGTTTCTTCACACACATACAGTTGTGAAATCCCATTTTCACTGTAACATCGTAGCTTGGAGACAGAAGCGACATATGGCGCATCAAATCTGTTCTCCCACCACATGGTGCACTGCTCACAAATGGAACTGGAGTGTGCTTATCACAGCACAACATCGCGTATAGTAAAGCATCTTTTCTTCACACATAAAGCACAAATACATTTCTCAGATCCTTTGCCTCCCACCTCTCTCCCCTGCTTCAGCAAAACAGATTCCTGCGCAGTTGAGGACCTTACTATTGAAACTACCAAAAAAAACACAATGATATCACAGTCTACCAACTCCACGCTGAGTGGGAGGATTGTTTCTGATCTTTGACACGTCTCCTTATTTTATCACTCAACATTATGGTGTTTAAGTATAAGAAATGATGTGAGGTATACAAAAGGAGAACGAACGAGTCATTCGAGAAAGCGGAATTACCTCCTTCAATTTACATTTATAAAAACACACCAATAACTAAATAGCCATCCAAGTAGAATTTACAAAATGTACCCGTAAGCATATTATATGCATATTAAGGCACATACAGAGTCATGTTTAATTGTGATCTTCTATGATGAAATAAGTATAATCTCTGAATTTTGTGAATAATGATTGGACCACATGTTATATATTAACATAGTGAACACTGCAACAACTGAAGATTTGAGTGGTTCTAAAAGAATGCAGCACTAACCGCAAACAACATCGCTTGCTGCACTGTGGTGAGTTCTGGCCTGGGGAGCTGCTAGCTGAGATGTTTCCATGCCTCTGTGCAAATGCAGCCTGCCATGGATTTGGAAGGGCTATTTATATCAATATTATTTGTAATTAAGAGAGCTGGGAATGGATCTCAATCAGAGCACTGCTAGGCCGAGCTCTGTAAATAGGCCTGTTAATGCAGTCAGGGCGCATGCTGTGGGAGCGATGATAGCAAGTAAATGGGGCTTTCAGACATTTCTCACCTCACTTTTCGCTTTCCCCGTCCTTCTCAAGTGGCTGCTAAATTCACAGTCTCCCTAGGGCCGTATCTGGAGTAAGTTGCACAGAATCTGAGAGACAGAAACAGCAGCTGTTCCTTTTCAAACTCAACTGACCATGCTTTTACCTTCTTAAACCTACCGCACCTACTAATGTATAGGCCCTCGTTATCAGATTCATAGAAAGTCACAGAGGTCATCCAGAAATCTCAAAACAAAGGGATGGAGCTAGTTTTGGTTGCAATATTCAGCACGCCCACAAGCATGTCCCTGACAAATGTGAAATAACTGCAAAATTCGGTGTTTCCGCATCAATTCTCGCATGTTTCTACTAAGCTCTAGGCCAAATTACCTTCACAGAGTTTTCCATATTTTTCCTGGTGAACTATGGACAGGTGAGAGAAAAAAAAAATCCACTGTCCAGGTACATTTTATAATTGTTATAGGCCGGTACTAGCCAAACTGGTATTTCTGCAGTTATCAGAATGAGGTTCTTAGCAGCAGTGCTTCTGTGAGTAGACCAGAATTGAATTGAATAGATCAGTTTTTTGAGTATTTTTTCAGCTCTGGCGTTGGTTGCCTGGAGGACAGAGGGCTCTCTGCTTCGCTTGTCGTCATGGCTCGGACTACAGCAGCAGTTTTTAACCAGGAGTCCACAAACCTCCAGGGGTCCGTGACAATTTAAAAAAAAGCACACAATATTAGCAGATTATTCATGGATATATACTAATAAAAGAAAGTAACTGAAAATGTTATATCGGCCTGTAAATTAGAAGAAATTTAACATTCGAGGCAAACAATGTAGTTGGTCCCTTTAACCTGATTTGTGGGAGCAGCAGAAGTATAGCAAACAGTAATATAGACAATCGTGGCTTCAACTGAAGGACCTGTCCGAGCAGACAAAGACAGAGCATGCACTAGGGGCAAAACAGAAAGAGACATACTAGAGTCCTGCATATCAGTTTATCTCTTAGAAATAAAACATTTTGAAAAGCTCCAACCTTCCCGTTAAAATTTCGTTATTTGAGTATTTTTTTATTAGAAAACTAAACAAAATATGTCATAACTTGTGTATTTGTTTGATCTATAAATGTTTCTGCTTTGTGTATAGTTTTGCGGTTCATGGCTTAAAAATTGCTTAGCCTGGGTCCCCGGCTTCCAATAGGGATTTAGTGGGGGTCCACTGAAGTCAAAAGGCTAGGATCCCCTGGACTAGGGGGCTTTGGCGCCATTTACAGGCAGTAAGTAAGACAGAGCACCTCAATTTGGAATGTTAAAATGGGATTGTATTTCTGCATCAGGTTTTCCAATAGGTTTCCAATGGTCCTAGTTGTGTGAAATATGGTGCAAAAGTATGGGAGCCCAATTGGTGTCTGCAGCTTATTTGGCTGATGACACCTGTTAAACTCAAACTTGTGCCCATGCCATAACAGTTGTGGCTACTGCCCATTCTAGGTGGTGGGGTAGTATGGGGGGAATAAAATAAAATAATATATACACACTTACCTTCTGCTCTTGAGCCGCGCTTCCCTGCCCCTCCTCTGCTCCTGGCACTGCAGTTCCCATGAGCACAGGCTCCCAGCTCACCACACAATCCCAGCACTTCTCTCACTTCATTACTCCCAGCATGAGAGAGGCAATGGAATCGGGCTGAGGGGGCCAGTTTCACGCTCCAGCATGGACTGTGAGCCTGGGCTCCTGAGCCCTGCAGATATCTCCAAGGAATAGCCAGGGGGTATATAATTGCGCATTTGCACTTTCAGTGGCCATTACTTCTTTCCCCCTGCTGGCGGCGCTGCGACCTGGTCCCATCCCAGACTCGGTAGACTCAGCAAACTCGGCCGAGTCAATGGAAAATAACATGATAAAGATAGTGTTTTTATTATCATTCTATTTTTCATTTTCTGCCTTTTAGCAGTGGGGCAACGCTTCTCTGCCATAGTGGAGGAGCAGCCCCTGCATAACATTACCAAAAAGGCCAGGAAAGTGCAAAAGCAGGGAGTGCAGCGGTTTTGTTTAGTACAAGGCAGAGCTGGCCCTTCCCAAAGGCTAGCCCGTCAAAGGTGGCAGCCTTCAATTTAATTGAACAAGTTTGTATTTGCGCTGCTCAGGCTGACACCTACAGTGGTGCATCGCTCGGAAGCTTTCGGGTTCACTGCACCATGTTTCTATTAGGTAAGAGCTTGTAAATCCTTCCCAACGTCAATATTTATAGTATGTCTGGCTCTTTATAGAAGACACTTCGTAAATGCTCCATGACTTTACAACGCAACACGTATATCAGACATGGCAAAGGATGCAGGGTCACCTGATCATTGGGGCGGGTTGTACTCAAAAGTATGTTTGCTGGGTGACAAACATGTAATACAGGCTAGGGAGGGGGGGGGGCAGTGTTATATAGCGCGGGTACTTGGCCCAAATGTATCGGAGCGCTCTTTACATGAGCACCAGTTTCGTTTTAGAAGGTCATTTATTAGTTATGCGACCGCGATCTCGTTTCAAAGAGCACTAATGTCCTTTAAATACACCAACAAATTAGGCAACAATGGCATATAAGCTGACATGCTTAGCACAGAGACTGCACTAGGGGTCAAATTTGAACATACAAGGTACTAGGCATGGTGATACACTTAAAACCACGTGGTCCCCACTGTTACACTATTTGCAAGAATGTAAAGATGGATTCTTGGTAGCATGGGTCTACAACTTCAATGTAGAACATGCTGACTTCATTAACCCACAAAGAAGAGTTAATCAGATAGAGGTACAATTTACACACACAGCACCCTCACTCATGAACCCGAAAAACACACTTTGTGGTAAGGATATTTCTTTAAAGAAACTCAGAGCAGGACTGAGGAGTATGCATCATTTTCAACATAGCCAGAAAACAATTAATGATTGCCATTCCTAGGTTTGCCATGTAGAAAAGGTTCTGTTTGCATTCCCATTGTTGCTCAGCAGCTCAAGTTTAAGCAGGCCAAATAGAATTGGTGAAAGTTACAAGAGGGCATTTGAATATAATAAGAAACATTGAAAAATAAACCTTACTAGAAGAGGGGCGCCACAGAGAGAGGGAATTTAAGCAAAGCCTGACCCTCTACAGAAGCGTTGTCCAAACCTAAGTTTGCGATCCACTAGCGGGTCACAAGCCGATTTTTGATGGGTTAGGAAAGTCAAAGCAATACATATAGATGCCTTTAAAATCTGTTTTTCTTGTGAGATTTGCAGGTACTTCAAAGACACAGGTGACATGTCAGGCTATGTCTTCTGAAAAATGTATGCTTATTCTTTTAACATGGGATTGGTGCTTTCTTTTCTTTCTTGGGCTGCAAAGTGAGAGGAGTTTTTAAAGTGAATTATGTGACAATCTTGCTGGAGTACATGCAGTGTGGAAGAAAAGGCTGTCTTTTTTTGCAACACACAACAAATGTAAATACCTGTAAATGAACTGTATGCATTCAACAGTTAGGAATGGAAAAATGCAGCACATTCTTTGGAATTCTGAAGTGTGCTGAAAATCGAAATTTGAATAGGATCAAAACAAAGCAAGACACTTTACTTGGTGACACACAATAAATATCCACAGAAACCCGATTTCCACAAATTATCCTTTGTGCACTATTTAGTTTTAGCAGTTAAACAAACTGTCTGTGCAATGCTAGAGGCCATTACAATAGGAAATGTGTGGTCTGTATATGACCACACAATGCTTTAGTTACATTCAAAATCGCCCCTGTTCAGGTCTACTAAAGGCAGGTGGGTTGCAAAAGTTTGTCATTCTAAAAAGTGGGTTGCGGTTTTAAAAAGTATGGGAACCACTAACTACAGGCATCCTTTGCCAAAACTGCTCAATGTATAACCTCTCCAATAAAGTCTTCTGAGGCTCTGGCTGTCTACTGGGAAATTGCAAACACACCCTCATTTTCAAACATCATGAAGGAAAATTTAGATAAGCCGGACTACAGGAATATTCTGACCAGAAGACTAGCTAAAGTACGGTATGGATTCTAACTTTCCATGGGACACTGTCTGCAGCAATGTGGGCACAGCCGCTGCCCCTTAGTCTATTGGAGGCCTTCAAAACAGTCAATCACACACGTCACTGATGAGCTTAAGGACTGTTGGCATGTTCGAAGATATTGCCAGGAATCATCCCTGAATGTTATCATTCTGGACCCAGATTGCTACATATCTGTTGTATGCTTTAAGGGGACGAGCCAGAGTGGGTTAGCAACCATCCCCGCAAATGTTTAATAGTCATCTGGGCCCTTGATGGGAAACATCCACGAATCGACCCGTAAATGAGACAACACCTAATCCTATTTGTGCTTTTCAGGAGCTCAGTACCCCTTTGGCAAGCTGAAAATGTATCCAGAGGTTACAAAGAAATTAATGACTTCCATCCAAGTCCAGCTTCAATTACACAAGAATGGCAGAGTTTGCGTTACAAATGCCAAATAATAACAACCGTAGATGAAGAACAGAGCTGAAGTTATTTACCCAAAGCAAACCTACTCATTGCTTACACCATCTGGAACCTTTCACCCAATGCTTCGAATGAAATGCAAAACATTTAAAACACCGCATGATCAGTAACTCAGTTTCGATTCACTGCTAAATGCTATATAGTATGCACTGCCTTTTTTATAAATCAAGCCACAAGGACACAATCTTTACCCCTAAAAGTCAAACCAACCACAGACTCAAAACCAATCATCTCAGAGCCGGATGTACTACCAAAGAAAGAGAACTGAAAAACAATTTGTGGTTTCCCTGTGAACTATGCCAGAGGAGAATTGAAAAGTGCTAGGGTGCATTGTCCAAGAAGAACCAAAAGAACAGGGTAACTGGCAGAATGCAATTGAAAAAAATGTTTAGAACATGGAGGCAACTGGTGCAACACGAGATCATGGACAGGTTAAAAGTAGTGGCAACTTGTACGAAGGATGCAGAGGAAGCTTTGATGGCTCTTAGCCAAAGGGTATATGGTTTCAATGCTCGTCTACAAGTCCTTCTAAAAAACAGGGCAACTATTTCTGAACAAAGTGATACAAAAACATCTCCTTTAGCTTCCTAGGCTCAAGTGCAAACTTGTTACCGGTGCCGTCTATTCCATTGCCGTTCCGTTTGATCGAACCGACAGTAAATATGCAAAGTAATCTCTGTATAGTTCAGAATTACATAAATGGCATGAAAACTTTCAGGACACCTAAAACTAGACTTTCTCCCCGATCTCTCAAACCCCAATGATCCAACTCTGTGGTCCTAGGAAGATTTCACATATGCAGTGCAAATTTACAAAAATTAATTTACAGACCAGGCGCACAGAGGATGATGCCAGTAAAGCTATGGTTGGAACTTAATAGTGCTCAGATGACTCGAGGAATGTTAATCATCCGACTGGACAACTCGACCAAGAACTCAAGAACCTGAAGGCTTATCTGTGACAGTGTCCGTCTTGTCTCCTGGTTTCAAAACAGAACCTGATCAGGCTATTTGGCGCTCCTTTTGTTCATCTCCGGAAATATGTTTAAAGAAACGTATCAATAAGGCATCTGGTCTAGGAGACCAGTGACAATGTAAGCGGCAACTCAAGATATTGGAATACAAAAACATTTTTCCTGAGCGCACACTGGCAAATTGACAACCACTCTAAGTGCTGGGACGTGACAAGGAACTCACCAGACGCAGGCACTTACAAGGAAGCAATTGCTGAAAAATGCCCGCAGAGGCTGGCTGCACTGTGCTCAATTTCTACAAGAAAAGTAGTTATGAAATAAGATAAATCTTCATTTTAATTCAAACTGTAATTGCACCTGTTTTCTCATTATATGCCTCTGTGCTAGGCGACGCAGCGTGGTCAAGGGGACTCTGATAGAATTTGACTTCAGCCCTGTGGACAATTGTTTCCCTCTCCTTCCAGTTCTTAAATGAGGTTTACATCTGGTGCACTTGTTCGCAACCTCTTGTCTTACTTAAAAAGCAAACCGTACATGAAGTTATGCAAAAGAAATACAATCATCTTTTTCCTATTTAGTTTCCAACTCAAACCTCCCTGTGGGAAGGGTCTCTTAAAATATATTTTTTTTCTTTTAAGTTTCATATGGTTTAAAGAGTGTCTTACCCACGACCAAAAAGTCAGCTTGCTTTGTGAAAGGGAGTGTTAAAGATGACTGGTGCACTAAAATGGGTGCAAGAAAAATTACAAATAAATAAATGCAATACCTCAGAACATTGCCTCATGTGAAGCCATTGGATTATCTAGAATCTCCCTTCCACCTGGTTGAAACGCTGAACACAGCAAGGGATCAGCAGGGTATTTTGTTAAGGATGCCCCACCCTGGTGTGGAAGTTTTGGGGTGAATACACATCTAAACCATAAACAGAAATGGGTCTGTATAGAGAAAAGACCTGGCACGATATACCCTAGTCACAATTGTATTTTAATTGCCTTTATATAGCGCTTATTCCCCCTAACGTTGCATCTATGCACTTTTTCAGAGAGTAGCACGCTACTTCGGAACCCATGAAGGATTAGTGGTGAATTAGTATAGTGAAATATGAAAGTAATTTGAGTGGTGGATATGTTAGTCAGTTATTTGGAATGAGAAGGATAATGGAGGGATAGAAGAGCGGAAAAGGTTTGCATTTATATCGCGCTTGCTACCCTTGGGAGGTGTTGAAGCACTTTTTCGACGAGTAGCACACTACTCCAGAACCCATAAAGGATTAGGGTCATCAGAATAACTAACGTGATACATAAACCAAACAGTATAGTTTAATTCCCCTTAAAATGTGCAAAGAAATAGGCAGGGAACATGAAACAGTGAACCCATAGAGAACAGGCACCCCTGTGCTTCCAGTGAGGGGCCATTCCTCACCCCCATTTCTAAAATGTTCAGGTTCAATAGGAAAGGTCACCAGATGGAGCACTTCATGCTGCAGCTTGTACAGGTGATGAATATGAGCTAGTCTGTCTCAAACACGATGAGAGAAGTGAGTAAATTAGAATCTAAATCAACAGCACCTCACATTCAGTGCTCAATTTGAGTCAGGGTTTTCTGGTGTTTCAGGACTTAATTGTCAACTCCGTCGCTTATTATCATTTTACACATGATGGCGCTGTTTAGCAAATTTGAAGATGAGCACAACAAAGGTTGTTAATTATTTAAATATACAGTAGAAATGGCTAATAACTGTTCTCCAAGCCATAGGTATCGCTTGGGGGCCAGAAATAGACTTAATTGTCACACTTACAAGAGTGTCATGGTTAGTAGTAGTGTTGATTTGCATATGGCCATGTCTGAACTGGGGTGGTGTGGAGTGCAAAAAACCGATGGATGTAGGCCCAGATCTCTGTACTGGGGTGAATGTATGACATTGTTCTGCATTCTGTCCATCAACTGTTCTTTTTGCGGTAGTGTCATTGGCAGCACTGGCAATGTGTGGGTGAGCTGCAGTGGCCTCCTGACGAGGGTCCTTGCAACACTTTTTTTTAACATAAATTAATCACTGCCTCCCTAGTAGGTGACGGGTTACATGAGGGTCCCCCTTTCCATTACTTAAGCTAAAAATCTATATAAATGCATAGGAACCTGAAAGGGCAAGGTAAAAAGACAGGGAGGGGGAGAGGCAAGACTAGAAATCCTTGGTATTCTGCGACTCTGGCATTCTGCTCCAGCGATGGGCAGTTACGAAAACCTTTCAGTCATTGTACTTATTTATTTACAAACCAAATTACTGGTTAGCGTAATTCTGTCAAGGAACAGGAGTCTTATTATGCAGCAAAAAAAGCTTCTCTTAATTAAAAGAGGTTATATTTCTGTTGAAAACAAAACTCACAAGTGTTACTGCTAATGTTCTGAATACCTTGATAAAAGCGAGGCGCGGGTGAAATTTAAAATTACGCTGGCCGAATTTGCACACTTTAGTATATTTCGCATTGCGCTTGTTATGCAATTGTGTTTTAGTTCAATTTTTGGTCGAAATGCCTCCTAGAGTCAAAAATTACCAGTAGAATGCATTTCTGATTAAAGTATAGTGCTAAATTATGCATTTTACTATTCACATATTTACTCATACCCCACTCACCCAAATTCTCGAAATTACGCGTACGCATATTAGGCACGCCGCCACCCAGTCCCGCATTTCTAAAGACGGTATAAAATCTAACTTCTACCGATAGAACTATATACATAACACAAACAGGAATGGGTTTATTTGCTGTTTAGTGGAGCTTCGCCGTGATTAAATGCCGAATTAAAGTAACTAATGTCCAATAACGCAGCGACCCCACGGGGGCCTTTCGCGGCGCTTGCCCCACCCACGCCATTTCTCACAGTCGCGGCGGAGGAACAGCAGCAGGCGCGCAGGTCAACAGTTACAGTAGTTTTATTGACAGAACCGTGTGGGAAAGCTTACCCTGGTTTTATAACGTGACAATGGCGGTGGGGCCGGCTTCAGACACTGTCTAAACATTGGAGGGAGAGGTTAATCGGAGGTGACGAAGAGTCGCGAGGGCGGGGAGAGAGGATGTTGAAAACAATCATGTCAGCACCGACTGAAAAGGTTTCGACAATGGCGCGACTGAAAGCACACATCGCCTCTCCGTGCCGGGGCCATTGTGCAGCGGTGATATACGACCGCGTTGTGATCCAGCGGCCATGACAGCGAGCCTTCGGGGACAGAGCGGGGCAAATCATTGTGAACTCAGAACTCATAATGAGGAACCTTCCGGGCCTCGGATTACTCATTTGCTGACACCAGCCATTGTCAAGAAATGGAGACTTTACACGAGGACAAAGAGCCTGCGTGCAGAATTTGGAGAATTCAGGGGCGAACACCACAACGATAAAACTCTGCGCCAAAAAACACATGAAGAATACCTGTCACGGCTGTTGGGAAAGGCACAACAAAAACACAAACAGAGAGAACGCGGTTCACCCTACACCAATGAGGCAGTCTCTGAGATACTGCTGCAAAGGAGAAATGTGCAAACCTCATTGGGATGTATGGGAGTTATAGGAAAAACATGTAGCTATGTAGAGTTGTGAGTTGCAACAAAAAAAAAACACAACCCTACCAATCTTTTCAACACGCTTAGTAGAAATTCAATTTAGCAGTTGTAAGTGGCTTGGAGTGAAAGCCTGATAGCACCTGGGCATTAGGATACCTGTGGAGATAATGTTGGTTGGTTCCAGCTTTATCCTGTAACTTACTACTGGTCTCTGTGGTCGGTCGACTTAAGTGGGCAATTTTACTTTGTAAGTAGAAATTCAGTATTTTCCTCCACTACTTTCCTGTAGTCCATAAATATCAATACTGTCGATTTAGCAGGAATCTTCTGCTTTTCTTAGCCAAACATCTCTTTAGTTCAGATTTCTCGCATTTCAGATTTTCTCAATTTGAAGGCATGCGAATGGAGAGATTAAATTCCCCCAAATCTAGTTCTAAATACCCAGTTATATGTCTCAAAATGTTGCTTCATATACCAGTCTACTGACAAACCTTGAGTCTTAAGTTGGTGCAGCAGTAATAGAGATCAATATGTCCAAAAATAAGCATAAGGATTTCTTAGGCGTACACCGCAGAACTGCTGAATTCCTGGCAATCTGTGTACCACACCGCCTAGTCTTGAGTATACCTTTTCCCTCTCTTTCACCTACCTATATTTCCTTCCTCTTTACCTCAATCATGCTTATTTTCTTTTTCATCCCTGCTTTCTCCCTTTGTCATTGTTTTCTAGATTTCTTTCCTCTTCTTACCCCATTTTCTCTCTCTCCCTTGCTCCGTTTAAAGTTTAATGATGAAAACTAAGTCACAGACCTCCAAAATGAGTGCCTGTGTCCGCAACCGGCAACCACCAGCACAAATTAAGCAGTGAGTAGAAGCCATTTACGACTGGTCTTAACAATAGGAACTGGTCCTTCACATGTCATCTATCTGTCCGTCTCTCAAGTTAGAACTAAGAACACTAGCACAATTTGCCATACCAGAATTCTCAGCAGGCAGCCACTAATATTTATTGTATGTAACATATGGCCAGGCTAAATCAATTTACAATCTGAGGAGCTGCTATTTATATTCAAAGATAATTAAAGCCAAATTTCACCACCTGTTAATGTGTACAGTTCTGATATTAAATATACTTTTGAAATTTAAATCAAATACTTTTGAAATTTAAATCAACTAATAAGTAGTTTGTGCCAGAAGAAAGGTACATCCATATTTCATGCTGGGCATTCAATAGAGACCCCAAATTCCCCACACCCTTTACATGGGACATGGGATTGTTCGATTACAGCCATGGACAGTTCTTCCGGAGAGAGGTATGGTTGTGGCGACAAATTATTGAAAACGGTCTAAAAAATATGGCCTGTCCGGCAAATAACTAAAGCAATGGGCTATTTCATTATTGACCCTTCAGCGTTGTATGCAATTTACAAGAAAATTGTGCTATATAAGGCACCATTGGGCCATGTTTCCACATTATTGTTTCAAAGGTCAGGGTTGCTGGGTCGAAAGAGAGGCAGGTTATTTACACCCAGGGCCACCGGAATTAAGCAGCAGGGGAGGACCAAATTAAGCAGCAGGGGAGGACCAAATTATTCAGCAGGGTGGACTAAAGTGTACGGCAATAAAAGGCAAATTATGTGCCGTAAGTGGCATGTGATAGACTTAATTGTTTTGTCATTGTTACATGTTCACATTAGTACCAGTTTAATATCCAAATAGATCAGTAAGCAATTGAAAGGTGACCAGCCAACCTATGTAACAAGCCTTCCATTGCGCAGCAACACGTCACCATGTTTTCAGTAACTTTTGATCCATTTGAGTTAGATTTTTTTTTTCTCGCTAAAATAAGCGGAGTATGCATCAGTTATGGATTATGTGATAAAAGTGATAAAGCCATAGTTATGTGGAAAACACAGCAGCTGCTGAATTGCAAATTTCCAGTGACCCTGTTTATATCCCACCAAGTCTACATTTTACCTGCTGTCACTACAGGGCAGCCATCTTTAGCTTCTGATGACCTGGAGCCTGGCACAGGGTAAAAGTGCAGCATGGTGTGCATTGGCATTTAATGGATAACAAGGCACAGAAAGTAGCTGCACAAAAGAATTACTGATGGGTAAAACAAGCTTCTGAGATTAGAGATTCAATTCTGGACCAAGAACACAAAACACATCACAAAACATACAGGCTGCTGGAATGGTTCTCGGTGAAGCGTTCAACCAACACCTCATTAAACACTCCAAACCCTATCAGGACTATTATACTCACCGGTAAGACAGCAGGTGCTGCCACGCGAGCTGTGATTATTGCTCTTCCATAGGCTTGGATTCCTAAGATCAGCATTGATATTGGGGAGATAAGCTCACCCCATCTCCCTTGCATTTCCATTTTTGGCACTGTGCCTCTTGGACGGGTTTGAAAAACTGTAGGTTTTGACAGTCTCTAGACTCCTAGAAATAAACCAACACAAACAAGAGGACCCACATGTGCACTTTTTAATAACTGCTCATACCTTCTTCACTGAGCAGCATAAACCTATGAAAGCAGTAGGGTTGCTTCCATGTGTGACAGACTGCAAGGAAACAGCAGTCATTGCGCTGCAGAAAATCTCATGTCGAGTGAACCAAATTGCCCCCTCACCCAAAACACATACATTTTGCGCTTCCTCCAAATACCCGGCACATATCCAAACAAGCCTGCAGATCTGCTCCGACTGCTTGCTCAGATCGACCGGTACCAAAACGACTAAGAATTTTTTTTTGCATAAGACAATTGTTTAGTAGTGCTGGACACAAAATTGGCTGCACACAAAAACGAGTTGCATGAAGCCATGTTGCTAAATTCAGTTACAAGGTCAGTCACGGTCTTGTGGACATGGACGCACATTTCGCTTACTTAAAATTGGTTCTCAATGAGCATCAGAAAAAGAAAGGCCTTCCAACTCACTCATCACTCTTAATAGTGCCTTGCTCCTAGCTCATCTTGTCCAAGATTTGCCCACCACTCTTCAGACTCAACAAATAACATCGCTATCACTAGGTGGTTCTGATCCCATACACAGACTAAGTGAATAAGGTGGGCATCACGAGTCATGCGATCCAGAGACTATGACAACCGCTGCTCTTGACGGGGGTATGGGCATTCACCGAAATAGGCAAATGGTAAACAGTGTGCAAAGCCAGCATGCCTGCCTCTCTGCCTACCGTTACCAGTGGAAAGATACAGGAGGCAAGCACAGTCACAAATTTCTTCAAATTATAAATTTATAAAAATTCTCAACTCATCTCCCTAGCCCTGCTAAATAGACACGAGCTAAGAGTTACTGATGGGTGTGATGCTGAGTTACTTCAACAATTAATTCTGCGTCTTCTTTCATAAACACACTGATTTGATTGAATCAGTTTTACTCTAGTAGACAACACCTGCTGCTTAAACCAAACGCTGCAAAAAGTGGTGTTTGGCCAACTGACCAATGCAGTGGACCGCAGAAGGCGAGGGAGTAAGTTTGCTCCACCCAAATAACTCACGAGATAGCTCATGACAAGGTGGTTCAACCTCTTACATACGACAATAGTTCAAACTTAATTGATTCAGGAATTTTGCACAAGCATTCTCCTAAGCGGCAGCCAATGATGTGCATCATGTGGAGTAAGAATGACTGGAGGGGGGAGGTCCAGCACTACTTCCAATTCCAGCAGAGTACTCCCATCCTAACAAAAAAACACAATATTTCCCTCCTGCTCGCACATCGTTGGAGAACCTTACATGCAGGCATGCTCTTATCGCCCATGGACAAGAAAAGGACAGAGCCTTGCATTCAAGAACAAACTCTTGGGACTCAAAGGAAAGAGACCGGTATTTTGCATTGCTGTACGTTAAACAATGTACATAACAGGAACGTGGATTGTAGGATCAAATGCGAGCATTAAGGGCATTTAACCCCAAAATTCATCACCACCTACAAAGGCCCAATGGCTATTGGTGCATCAGCCCACATACAAGAAGTACATGGGTTTTTTACAGTGCTACATACTACCTTTTGTGTGCTTCAGAGTACTGGAAGCACTGGTAATAGTTACAACATTATACAAAAATAAAGAAAGGAAAGTTGGGGTGCAATTGGGTGGGTGTCACCCAAATGTTCTTCCTTTGCAATCCTTGGCCAAAGACGAGTTCAGTTAGGCAGCAAGTCTGAATAATTCATTATCTGTGTGTTTCCGGACTCTTTATTGGTTAGGTTCAAATTAGGGGTTGATTGCATCCCCTAGTTTAGGGCCCTGCACTCTTAAGGATCGGCCGATAGGTGGACAAGTGGGGGAAATGGATAAGGAAACTTGAGGCAAAGTTGAGCCAGGGCTCAGGCATGCTTCAGAGGGTCCTAAAACCAGCCAAGCCGTGGGCATATTTAATATCTATGGAACAAACGTCATCTAAACATATGATAGACGTTTCAAATTTCGAAAAAATACATTTCTGAACAACGGGGAAGCGTTTCATTTTAGTACATTAGACTGTATCACTGAATTGAGTGGTATTTAATAGAAGTGATGGTTTCTAAACACTAACTTAGCAGTATTTATCGCCCTTCTCCCCACCTTGTCTGTGATGCAGTTAGTGAACCAAGAGGCAAGTCAGTTGTTACATATAGTAAGTACTGTCTGGTATTTTCATTTTATATAATGCTAATATCACCTGCTTCCCTAGACTTAACAAAAATACCAGTTTCAGGAGAAACTCAATACCATTAAGCGAATGCAATTCCACGCTTTGAGAAAACAAATATCTTGGAGTCCCCGGCTCGGCAGGGTCTTGAGTCCTAAAATGTCCATGGACTCGACAATTCTCGCTCCGGTGCCTACTCGATTCACGGGTTCACACTCTGCAACTCTGGGCAATAGCTTGCTTAATCTCCACAACGGCCCCTTGCGGCGGGATGCCTGGCTTTCATCTTGCGGATACCCTGCCGGGGTTATCTCACAGGGGAATACCAGGACGGGTTCCCTAAGCAAGCGCTTAGAAACCGCTCGGTGATTTGCGCTATATAAATTCCTGTACATTTACAATGGTGCACCCACGACAGAAGTAAAGTGCAGAGCTCCACTGCCAAAAGGCGGTCACATTATATCCACTGGTGTGGGGTTCTTACATTTTTCATTACTCCCCTTGGGGTATCCTTTCAGAAGAGATGAATAACAATACCCTGCAGAGTACTTTGAAAGTGCTTGGAGAAAAAAAGGTTAGCTTAACATTCCTCTCGAAGCATTTTCACAGCACTCTACAATCTTCACTATGAGCCCACTTGCAAAAGGAACACAGTACAGTCCTCTGGTGCAGGAGTGGCGGCGAGGGCTTGGTGGTTTTGATAAGACGGTGGGCAGCAAAAGTCGCAAAATAGCTCGGCTCATTTTTGGCTGAATGATCTAAGCGGACCTCAAGTTAGGTGAGACCCAGGGGCCTAGATTGTCTGCCTCTAGATCAGCCACTATGTTTAAATATCTTGAATTTATATTATTGAGGAAAGACTGTACACAGAGGTTGCCAGCAGGTATGTAGGTGGGGATTACCTTCTGTAGATATTTTGACGTTCTGCTCCAGTAGGTTCCTTGAATTCTGCTTAAGACTTTGAATTTGATCCTGGCCTCGAATGGACGTCAGTGGACTCGGGCTTCCCTCCAGTTTGCCCTTCAGGGAAGGAGGGGGCTTTTTAAAGAAAATAATCTGGGGGTATGTCTGTCCTAGCATCTGCCACACCTCACACCTTTGGAGACCAATTGTTCTGCTCCATTATTATTATTATTAAAATTTTTTATAGAGCGCGTAGTCACCCTGAGGTATCCCAGCGCTGAAGATCCCTACTTCTGTGGGTTCGGCAGCAGAGAGGGGGGAAAGACAGGTGGCGTTGGGCCCAACTACTGCAGCTATACCCATGGCAAGTGACAGGAATTTTGGATTCCTTTGGTTCTAGTTCTAAAATATGAGCCTGCAGAGATGGGGTAACCCCCCCCTAAATTATGCCTACTATGGGTAGTAGAATGACTATCTGGTGCCCAAGAGTAGGAAGCAATGACAAAACAGGCTGACATCATACCCAATTCCCTTTTTTAACCAATCTCTATTGCCCAGCTGGCTTTCTTCCCCCTAGGACAAGAAGATAGGAGGTACCCCCTCCAATCGTCCACCAAATGGGTATAGAGAATGTGTGGTGCATGGGGCCTGTGGCTGCGGTCCAGTGCCAGGATTGGCAGGCCTTGCACCTAATTTTCTCACTTTTTTCCACTGATCTGGTGGGCTAATAGATCCTCTCCCTGGGATGGGCAGACCCAGGGGAATCCAGTTTAGTCTGCCTTGCACAGATCACGATACATGTGCTTACCCAGAATACACACCACACATCGACATATGGGTCAAAAACACAATTTTCATCATTTTAAAGCAACAGAAAACTAAGGCACGTACAGTCAGTGGCCAAAGTCTTACCATCTGAGTTATCACACCTTTCCAAAATAAAACACTGCAAGCCCTCTGTGGGTGGACCTAAAGCACGTCATAAGAACATACAAAACCATGAAGACCTCAATGACAAGGGTCGGCTCCTCCACGTGGGCCGAGGAGCGCCGCCCCACTGCTTTCTCGCAGTGCGAGAAGCAGAAACATAAAATGGTATTATAAATACCATTTTATGTTTCTGCTTCTAGCACTGCGAGAAAGCAGAAGGGTTAGGTTAGGGGCGGGTGGGTCTGCTGGAGGAAAGAGTAAGACTGGCTAGCCCAATGTTGTGGGCACTGACTGTTTGGTCGGCCCTCTGGGGCCGACCAAACGAGTCATGCTCTGTTTTCTCCATGTAGGCTGCATGCAGCCTACATGCAGAAAATGGCCTCCCCATAGACCCAGCAGTGAACAAGCGGGACCCAGGAAAGGTAAGTTTTATATTTTATTTTTATTTTTTATGTAACCCTCCCTTCCCTCGCAGCCCCCATGACCCTGCGCCCGCCCCCCACCCATGAACCATGTCGACCGTGACTGTCAATGACACCATACTGATTTCCCTCACTCCAAATTGCGAGTGGTTCCTGTTGCAGGTTAGAGGCCCAACCACACAAGTGAGATACCGTTTTTATCAAGAAAAGATTGGGAACACTGGGTAGAAAGACTTTTATTGATCCCCAAAGATGTCCAAACGTTTTACAAAATTTTTTTTTTTTTTACAAAAAAAGATGTCCAAACTTTCCCTCACAGGAATACGAGGAAAGTCCAAATTTGCATAGATTTTTAGGGATGAAACCAATGGGATTCACACAAACCACACCACACTCGATCCACATGGGTGCCTAGGTTTCAGAAATCTCTGGGGTTAGTAGGTTTCCCTGGTGTTGGCCGACCACGGTCTCAAATGCCAGTCACTCACATGCTCAGAAAGAGCTGTTTGTTGCTTTTAAGGTCTTTGGTGGAAACACAGCATTTAAAGAGCGAATTTAAAAGTAAAACGTTGCATTTTGAGGACTTTCCTAGCACAGACATTAGGCCCACCCACACAAGTGGGGTACATTGTTTTACCTGGGGTAATGTGGGGACGGAGAATTGTACAATTTTTGCTATTATCAATTGAAAACTGATTAGAAGCTGCAGCTTAGTTGATTGCACTCTATAGAGAGTTTTTGGATAACCATTTAACATTATATATTCCTGAGAATGGAAGACTCTGACTGACGTAATGTATATTAATTCTGTAGATCAGCCACAAGGCAACCAAATTTACCAATGAAAACATTGTCACCTATTTCTACATACTCCTACCAACTTTTATTCGTTTGCTTGGGAAAATCATGCGCAAACGCACACATGACACCTTGCTGATTTCAGAATTATGTCTACTTAGCAGAAATGTACAACTTTCTAGGTATGCGTATAAGTTTCACATTCGTTTCAACCAGAAACCGCTATTAGAGAGAAACCATAAAATTGCTTCTTTTTTTTTTCTTTTTTACAACTTCACCTGTTCCTGAAAGTGGGACAGCGGGTGGACAAAGCATAGACAGGCTTTTGTTGATGCCATTCTTAGAGAAAAACAGCCACTTTCTTGCACAGCACAGTTTTCCAAAAGAAAAATAACTGCTACATTTGAGCTATTTTCTAATTTCCCTCTGGGGAAATCCACAAACACTGCATACATTTACAAATCCCAACATCCGCCTAGATATTTTTGGTTCAATAAGTAAGATGCAAGGAGGCTTAAACATGAACTCCCCTAAATATTTTCTAAAAGGGCTTAGAACATGTGTGTGGGGAGGGGGAGTACAGGTCGAACCACAGCACTTAAAGGTTTTAATGTGGTCCCATTTAGAAAGGGGTAGGCACAAAATGGTCATCTGGTTCTGTGATCTATGTATACTGGGGATGAGCTAGTGCTAAATTCAATGCTGAAAGGCAGTAGGTGAACATGAGGTCTAGTGTGAGCATGAGTGAGTGTGCTGCGTGCATGTGCATCGGTGCAGGACCAGCAACCATCTCTGTGACACCTTGAATCTGGTCGGTCCAACCACAGTTTGAAATCACTGAGGAACATGATTCTGTCGACATTAGGCTCATTTTGTGAAAGTCCTACAAGGTGTTGATGTGCTCTATGGTGGTTGGGTCGGGGAGCATAGGAGGATCAACACAGTAGACCACTAAGGCAATGAAGGTTGCGTTTAACACTACAAGGGGCAGCGATTTACTCAAATGATACATGGGATGAATATGGATTGTTGGTGCAGGTTAGGTGGTTCATGTATGCTAGGGCTGGTTGAATAGATAATCCATTTGATGAAGAACCACATACCATTAGAGATAAGTGTGATATCAGGTACATGACCGACCCAAGAAATTGACTGGGAAGGTGCTGCACTGAGCACTGTTGGGGGGGGGGGGGAAGAGGAAGCAGTGAAACAAGTAAGCTGGCTAGCCAACAATACTACAATCGCAGGAGAAAGCAAAGGCCAAAGGCCAAAGCTGTAGCAGCACCACATAAGGCCGGCCACCTCAAAAAGAGGCTTCACAGCTCTGCAGCCACGGGCATAAAGGCCCACACAACTGTCTGGTACGAGATTGTTCAGCAAAATCTCTCATCAAGGGTGATGGCAGTCTTAACTGGTATCTACAAATGACATGAGCAGCTGCAATGTGCATTACCTAAACCATTTTATTCTTCAGCCAGCCGTTCATGCCATGAGTGTGCAAACACTGGCGATGGAGCAGCAACATTTGAAAATACAACCCCCTTTCTGCACACAGGAAGAAGCACATGAAATGAAAGTAGTGGTTTAATAAATAATTTTTAAAAGTAAGGGAAGAAATTACAACTATTCACAGATGGCAGAGATAAAAGAGGTAGAGGGCAGTGACCCATTACATGCAATGAAAGTGAATTAGCCTCAGAAGTGTAGGTTTATGGGAAATGGATGTCCGCATTCGCATCAGGACGAATGGGAGAATGGGCTGCTGATGGAAGTGGCGGCTCTTTTCATCCGGAGTTACAGCAGAGCACGAGGGGATACAAAAGAAAGATTCTCAGTCTCTAAATATGTATCATGCTGTCTTGTTTCATCCATCCCTGGCCCGTCAGCTGCACAGACTGCAAGCCGAGTCTATTTAGTATTGCTACGTTGAGTGCACTAGTTGGAGCACTGTATACCGAAAGCCCAATTAGGAAATCACACAGATGCCCAGCTGGAAGAGACAGAACTTGTGTTAGATTCTGCTCAGTGGAGGGAAGGAGACTAGAGCCATCCGGTTTGATCTTATGCATAATACGACTGAGAAACCGCATCATCCAAGCCCTGTGTGGATTGCTGCTGGCAGACCGCTTCTGGCTGCCCTTGTACAAAGATCGGGCAGTTCTTGTTTAGATAAATGTGGTACATGCTTATGAAATGACCAAAATCGCTTCTAAGGTCAACAAGAACAACCAAACGTCATAGAAAACAGGCCAAGTGGGGATTTTGTATGAACCCCAACATCCTTTCTCCTCAACCTAACTCTTTCCACAAGTGAAATGGAGGAGATAGTGGAATCTATTCCCTTTCCCTGGGCCAAAAAAGAACTAACCTGGGAATTAAGATCACTCTGAAAGTGGCCCACATATATAAAGCAAACTATCCTCCGCCCTGGCAACAGCTTAATGTGATTTCAAACGCTGGACCCCTCTATATTTATCCTGGCCCGGTCGCATTAATGCAGTAAAAATGACTATCTTGCCCCAGCTTCTGTACTTTTTCAAGGACTTCCTATTGAGATAGAACAGGGATTTTTCTCCTTCCTTCGCTCCTTGACCACTCGCTTTATTTGGCAAGACCGAAGAGCTTGACCTCCCTATAAGGAGTTGGCACTACCTGGAGAGGCTGGAGGCCTGGCCCTACCCGACTTTACACTTTACTATAAAGCAGCTTAGTTGAGGTTAATTGCTGAATGGTTGGTGAGAGAGTCAGAGAAACACTGGCTTCACATAGACAGGGCAGTCGTTGGTAGATACATATTGGATGTATTGAGGAAACTAAAATTGGACAGGCCACTTAACCCTTACTTAAGAACCCCGACCAAGACCACCCTCAAAACCTGGTATGAAGTGAATCGGTCCACTGGATGGGCGACATTGCTCTTTCCCTGTTGCACTATATATACACACTTTAACGCAGCCTTCCCACTGGCAGAGTCCTTTTGATTTGTGACAGGAGGAGGGTTGCCTGATCATATCTGATTTATTTCATGGGTGGGGCATCCTCACCTTTGAAAATCATCAACAGGACTTTAATCTACCAGGCAAGAAGAGGTACCACAGTACACAACGGAGGCATTTGGGTACTTCAGCCAGAGAACAGGCTTGCAATCATCAGAGACCTCTCCGCAATATAAATATTTGTATGGAGAAAGGGTGGGCCACACAGTTATATCTCCTTCCTCTATGCACACCTGATTTCCACCACTTGCACAACTAGACCTCATCATGTGGACTTCTGAGAGTGAACTCTTAGAATGCCATATTACTTCAGAGCAGTGGGGTAAGATTTGAAGGGACGTTCCTAGATTCAAAAACTCACTTGGAATGAGAGACGCGCACTGCAAAGCTCTTTCTGATTGGCACTTATATCCTACGAAACTTAAAAAGATCTACCCGAACACATCTGATTTATGCTGGAGGGGCTGTGGGCTACTTGGGGACTTTAAACATATCTGGTGTGATTGTTCTATTATTACCCCCTACTTGTATGAGATATTAGCCTGATCAAAGAAGTCTTGAGGTATCCTCTTCCGAACAGTCTGGAGCTTGCTATACTGGGGCTGCATGACAAAACCCTTAAATATCAGACCTCCGGACCCCGCTCCATCTTATGGTCATGCTTGCGGGCGGCTAAGAAGACTCTGGCTGCGTCCTGGAAGAAACCTGAAGCCCTTTGATGTCGCAATGGCATGCTTGCCTCTGTCATGCCCTAACAATTGAGCAGATGGCCAAGCTACTCCTAGAGAACCACCAAAATGTGGAATATATATGATGGGGCCCCTTGATACATTTTCTCTTGACTGGCCTGCTGTTATTTCCATGTCCCACACATACTAGAGCGCTCAAACCTTTCCAGACTTGATATCCAAGGGGGTTAATGACCACCCTCTTGGCATTAAAGCCCTACACTGTTGCCTTTATAATTCGGTGATCTCAGTACCTCACCTACCCTTTGATACGTCCACATCTACACTCATGCCAGGTAGTTGTTTTGGGGGAAGGAGGGTGTAAATTGGGCAAATGACTTGATTAGACTATTGTTGATTCGACTAGCAATAATGCACCTGATTGTTTGTTTTCTAACTGAGAGGTCTGTATCTTATGGAAACTATCTATGCTAATAGCACCCTTCATATATACTTACGGTCTTTGGCTTTTGCATTGTGGTCATGAATGATTCAGTACCTGACTAAAATTAATAAAGAAAGTCTGATAAGAAAAACTGGCCAAATGCATGCTACAAAGCTGAAATCCAGAAGATAGGTCAGATAAGACAGTCAATAGAAAGGTTGAAAGGCCAACCTGGAGCATTACTTGAAATATATGCTCTAAGAAAAGCCTCGAAGAAAATGTTGCCTCATTGTCATGGTAAGGGAGGTTTGTGGTATGAAGCAACACTCTGCTGGATTCTTATGTAAAAAAAGAGTATCAGCAGAAACGGACTCCCTGTTGAGGGCAGTATCTGCGAGTTCAGCCGGTCAAGGAGGTTTTGCAGTGGTGGGTGGCTGATAGGTGCCCAAATAAACCTGTCAAAGGTACCTTGATTGCAGGCCTCCAATTATATATACCATATGTTTAATGCTTAGGTTACTTTAATTTCAAAGCCAACATAAAGATGACCCCCAACTTCTTTAATAACAGTCAATGAAAGAGCTATGCGAGTCGAAGGAATCCTTAGTCTAAAGACGTAGCCCAGAGGAGGAAGCCAGGGGCCTAATCATGTACATTTAGGTACAGGCTTTTTGTCAGGTCATAAAAGTCAACACTACAAAGCTGCTTTTAGCTCTGCAGCATTGGTGGGAAAGCCTCTATGAGAAGAAGGGTTGGCTTTTGCCCAATGGGCTAAAAAGGCGAGACATTTCGTAAAACAAATATGTTAAGAGGAAGTTTGGTGTGTTAAGATGGGCCTATGGATTGCTGTACCAAACTCCTGAAGACTAGGTCAATTGAGAACTGATTTTATAACCTTAGGTTATCAAAATCGAAGATGTGTTCACTTTCGTTTGTCAAACAATTCAACACCAAGCTTTGTTTGGTGCAGTGTGAATGACTGCCTGGAAGACAGTCATGACACAAAACCATTTTCCATAAAGTTACGATCCCTTCCACTGACCGTATAATTTCTCAGTTTCTGGATTTATTCCTGCATTAGTAGGAAACGCCTGCCAACATGAAAGACAGTGTTCGACCCCAATAACTTAAAACGAACAAGGCCGAATTGCTGCATGTTGTTAACAGCTCTTCATTATGTTACTAGAAAACAGGCTGCACGTGACTGTAATCAAGGGAACAACAACCTTTACTATCCTTATAACTCGGTAACAGTCACATCACTGGTCCGGGGTGAAACCAAAGGCCCCAAACCTCAGGTAATCAAGAAATACTAATGTCTGATTGTGCATTCAATTCACAAATGCGCAATCGGATATCATAACACGAGCGTCCCCTAAACCCTTGCCACTGCGAATTGAGTGTGCTTTTAAATCGCCTAGCTTGTTGACGAACCTGGCTGACTGAATGTCCTTCCTGAGCTAAGGCAGCAAGCACTATGCAGTGTGTCAGAGAAGTGTGCTGCAATTGCCTAACATGAGAGCTTTGAGCAAAGGGCACTGATCGTACGTAATTGCACATTTTAACACTGCACAGAGAGAATGGAATGTGCAAAATGCCCATTGCCTCTGTATATGGGCATACGCTGCATCAATCAATCAGGGGATTGTAACCGAGTTACTCACCCGTGAGGGTCTCAAGGCGCTGGGATGGATGAGAAAGGATGGAGGACGAGACCGAAGAGACCTAGAAGGAAGGGAACTAGGTGATGGTGGCAGATGGGAAAGATCTAGGAAAAGAGAGGAGTTTTTGTAGGTACTGTGAAACTTGGTGAAAATGGACATTAAGAAATGGAAGTTTAAGGGCACTCTACTAAAGCCAAAAGCAAAGAGCACCTGGGTGGCACACAGAAGAGGCTTTGGGAGGGCAGGAAGACCTAGTGTATGAAGAATATGGGGCACAAAGGTAGTAGACATCTGCAGCAGGTAGAAGAGTCAGCATGAATGAGGACAGCATGAAGATGAGGTGAGATACGTGGAAGGACAATAAAAGATACATTGAGGAGTGAGCAGACCGCTCTCAAGCACTCAAATATAATATATCGATATGCCCCATTGAGCCAGGGTTGCTACTGTCAATTAGTAATGTGTTAAACATTGCAAACATTTACTAGGACCATGAGTTAGAAAGGCTTCCACCTACTAAGGAAAATATTCAGAACATAAGGATCGAGGCAAAAAAAAAGTCTGCAATTTGATTGTTGTGATCAAGATTTGTTGTTATGGTGGGGCAGTCATAGAGAAAGGTTAAAGATCAGGTTGTATCTCACAGATACGGTTTAGAGCACAGAGATATCTAATCACAAAAGTGTAAAGATAGCTATAGTCCCATATTACTAGAAATTGTACTGGAAGGGAGAACAAAAACACATACAGTCGGGTACTATCAAAAGGTGAAAACACGAGGAAGCTAGCCTGCACGCAGGCAGGTCAGCTGGATAGCCAGCACTAGATAACTTACATAGGGAGTATGGAAGAGATTTTGAATGCCTTCTTGGAAAGCAGTCAGGACCGAATAGTGAGCTGCAGGGTACTGAAAAATTCAGTACAAATTCATGAACATATGTGGCTCTTAAGGTGACTGAGTGTATTACCCTTGCCCAATGTGCTTGTATTGTGTTCTTGAGGAAAGTTCAGGTTGGACTTCCGGATTATGGATTTGTTTACTAGTGGACCGTGGGAGCAGAAAGAACAGCTTTGCTTTTCCCAAACAATGTTAAGGTAACTTAATGGGGATGGCGGGAAGGTGATTAGTAAGATATACCGCAGACAATACTACCAACTTAAAGCACTAGGACCACATCCCGTATTCAGTCACCCACGTAGAGGTTAGGCATGGCCTGCCATCCACCCAGCCAATCTACACACATAACCCGAGCACAAAGGGAGCCAAGCCTTTGTACATGCAGTCTGTTATGACATCTTCCTGTCCTTATGGGAAACCTGAAGTTATCCTGCCCTCACAAAGCTTTTTAGAGCACTGCCACCCAAGGGGAAGAACAGAGCACCCTGAATCACACAATACCGTCTTTCATTCACATGACCTGGTCCTTGATTCTGAATTTAAATGGGCATTCATAAAATTACTTGTAAGTCTAACAGAATCACCAGAAATGGTGACAGGAGAAACAAAACTTTTCATTGTAGAAATGGCAGTTGTTTAGTGGTAGCAACAATATACTGGAATTACTGCTGGTATACCCGTTGTAGTGTTTGCATGAGTAATAGTATGCTTCTGCTGTCATACTCCCTTAGTCAGGTGTGAGTGATGCTTTTTGGAAGCAGAAGAAGTCCTCGCTGCAGCTAGACCCTGGCTTCAGAGTCTACTATGGACCAGAAGAAAACTACCAACAGGCCACCCCAGACACATCCTTACCTTTTGTAGAGATGGAAAGGTTTTTCACCTCTGCACCTTTGAACACTTCTGTTTTTGAAACTAGAAGAATCTCAATTTAATACACTCCGTCTTTCACACATCATATTTTAAGAAAGATGGGCAAAGGATACCAGACAGATAGAATAACCTACCAGACTTCAACAAATTAAATCTAACAATGACAAAAACTTACAATGGTAATGAATGCCTCTGCGTGGTGCGGTGGCCTCGAGTGCCATTATTAGTTTGTCTGTGCATGCGGATTATGAGTCACAACCTGCCATCATCGCAAAGCAATGATTAACTAAAGAGGTCTAATCATAATGTCTCTGCTTTTGCGGAGGTGAAGAAAGTTTTGTAGATGTAACCGGCAACCTGAAAACATTTTTTTTTTACAATTCCAACTATTCAAGTAAGCTTCTTCAATGCCTTGTACTGCACGTTCACGCCTGTTGCAAATTTAGAAAGCTACAGCCGCGACCCACTTCTGTAGCACAGAGACTCGGAGGCAATAAGGCCATGGACTGATTCCGGAAAGCATTTAGGACTATGATACGTCTTACTACAGGAGTACTCTATTACTTACTCGCATTTGTGAAACAACCCTGAAACTTGCTACTTCCTATTAGTAAAAGGGCAGAGAGCACAGTCTTTCCTGTTTATACTGCTGGATGCATATTCCTGGAATACTCCAATCATATTCTCATTTTAGATGTTTTGGAGACATTTCATAAATGCATTTGAGGATAAGTAAACGATATTGCAGGAGTACTACTTTATGTATTTCAAAATGCCTTTGTGAATAGGCTTCAGGAGATTAGAAATGTAGAGTGTATTATTACTGTCAAAAGTTAATAAAAAATGCCGTGACTGTGCCTAAGAAGAAGTGAATGTCATGCAAGGCATTCAGCTATCCAGCGAGTGTTGTCTGTAACAATCACCAGTGGTACAGTGTTTAGGGATACTCGAGAGTCAAGTGGAGGCTGTCCAATTGTTTGTGATGTCTCAAATAGTTGCCAAATTAGATGAATGCACATAAAGTAATGACATTTCGCCCACTCTGGGAGACGTGTTGACTTTCAAAGAATACTACAAATGTGTTCCATCTGTTTCTAGAGCAGAAAGCAGTAGCCCAATGGAAAGAGCTTTCACTAGAAAATTTCCAGTAACATTAGCCATAAACTTGCTGTTTAATGAAGACCAAATCTAAGAGTCTTAGAAATTCAATGAATATTTAGATTATTATTATTACTGCCATTTCTAGAGCGCACTATTACCTAGAAAGGTGTCCTGGCGTTAAGCAATGCCCCTATGCCCCAAACTAGAAACTCAAGTACAAGAAATACAGCCAAGTCTTGAGCAACTTCCTGGAATGCCTCAAATCCGGTATCAAATACAGAGATAGAGGCATGCTGCTCTAGAGGCCTGTACAGTAAAAGCTCTGCCTCCTACTCTAGAAAGTTTGAATTTGGACTGCAGTGGAAGATTAGCTTCCAAACAGCGCAGACAATGAACAGAATGGTTACGTCACAATCAATTCTGGAGACAGACAGGGCCACCATGATGGATGGCCCTATGGACAGGCCCGGACTGGCCGTTGCGGGCACCGGGCAATCCCCCGGTGCGCCGTGATGGTGGGGGCCGGTTTTGGGCCCCTGGGGGCCGTTTTTGTTACACAGGGCCGTTTTTTGCAGATTAGCTGCAAAATCGGCCCTGTAACAAAATCGTCCGAAAAGCGGCCCTGGCAAAGAGCTCGGTCGCACCCCCAAACCCCCCGGGGGGCCGGCCGAGCACTTTGCCAGGGCCGGTTTTGGTTCCCAGTCCAGCCCTGCCTATGGAGAACGCTGAGACTTGAACAGGATCCTTTTCTACACAGTAAGCCAGTACAATATATTAGGAGCAGCAATGGCCGAAGATGATCAAGTAAAGGAGAGATATAAAAGAGAAAAAAACACAAAATACTGTGTTCCAAGGCAGAATGTTTTTACGCCTTAATTTGAAGCCCTTGACTAAGAGTCCTGCTATCTTGTATTAATTTTTTCTTAGTACTTCTACTCACCAAGCCGCGTGAAGCTTGGGCAACACAAATACAAATCCCATGGGAATAAAAGCTAGAATGGTGTTTGCATTAAATCTATTTTCTCAGCATCTGCTATCATGGATTACTTTGTGGCTCAATATCAGACAGAAGAATAGCGGAGTTTTGTGAGTCCAGTAGCTTTGTCCCAAGGAGTAGCTGCATATGTGTGCTGGGCGCATTTTTGAAGTGGGATGTGTGTGCCTGACAACGCGTATGCTTCTTGGAGCGGACTACAGGAATGCATACTGGATGGGCACTATCACATAGGTGTCTAAAGTGGTTTAGACCGTGTAGCATTTCATCCCACAACATATACGTGGAAGCAGAGATGAAATCAGCATTAGGAGAGCAATGCAGTTGTAATGCTATAGTTTTCTGGCAACAAGTAGTATCAACACCGGAGACTTATCTTTGCGCTGAAATTATTGTAGCTATTATTGCGAAGTTATTGAACCAACCTTTACTTAATTGCCAAGGCCTGTACATAATAGGTCGGTTTTAGGGCTGTGTTTAGATGCAATTCTGTTTTTTCCAAGCTCAGCTGAATAAGTTTCATAAGCTGATGGCAGCCACAGAAGAAGCGAGACACTGACAACTCCATTTGAGAGGTCTGTAATTGGGCATAAACAGCAAGGCTTTGTTTGAGGATCTCAAATAGTGGAATGGCTAATCCCTATTGAAACAGAAACTGAATGCTACTCTCTGTAGAGGAAAGGAAATAATACATTCCTTGATGTTCACTGGTGGAAGCTCATGCCAGACAGGTAGCTTCTGCGCCAGACTGCACAGCACTCCTTTCTTCTCGCATGAGGAATATCTCAGGGCTATTTATCAAAAGAGGGGGACTCTAGGAGCTATTCAAAAGGTCTGGTGACCCATGCTCCCGAAGTTAAACTTATACCATAAGGGAGTCACCGTTCCTAAGTAGAGAGAGAAAAAAGAAGGGAAGTAAGAGGTACTCTCGTCATGTGCTACTCTAATTGTGGGGGGCAGTGTGTCCTCATCTTGATGACCTCAGACACCACAAAGGATGTCATGCTTCATCATTGGGCTTTTGCTCCTCGTCGGGGTGCTGCTGCAATTCCCTACAGGTACCCCGAAGGGTCTCTTTTTCGGAGATCTTTTGATGAAGCCGTATGGGTGAGTGGGTTTAAGTGGCAGTGAAGTCCTAGAAGATGTATTAAAAAATGTCTGGAGGAAGAGTGATTAATTTTATTAAGGTGTATTTGTATTTGTATTTAGATTTCCTCCTGGATTTTCTTGCGGTGAAGCCCTCAGAAGAAATACTGTGCAGTTTAATGTGGTCCGTGCTGTCTTCCTAAGCATTCCTAGGTTAAGGTACTGCTGTTTCACTTTGTACTCGGTCGCACATGGGATCTAAGCAGTTCATCTTTGTCGCAAATACTCATCAACATAATGAAGAAGCCATCTCATCAGGCTGCAGTGCGACCATCGAAAACAGAGCTCTTTGACTCACCAGAAACCAAACACTTTGAAAGTGTACAAAAAAACAAAGTGTCCAAACAATTTCTTCATCTGAGATATTTTCAGTTATAGTTTTCTTTCACCAGGAAGTGTGCACTGAAACAAAACGAAAAACACCACAACAGGGGCTTTGAGGCCAGAATGACAAATTATCCTTCAGCCAAAGCTCCCACTCTTATAGTTTTTCATAAAGCACGGGAAAGGTTGCTGTGAAACATGACAATGTCACTCACTGTATATCCTTCCGCACAAGTTATTTCCTTCCAGGATCTGTTCCTTCTCAAGTAGTATTAGTCAGCCCTATCCATTTCACAATCCCCAGGCCTGCCACAGGAAGCATTGGGTTTACTGGAGCTCTGTAATCTGTCATCTAGTCTCTGGAATAGTAATACTGGAGCCCACAGTGCAGTAGTGCTGAAATTTGTCTGCTGTGTTCTTGACTGATACAGCAAAATCCCTCGCAGAGACCTGTGTATTATGCCTCAAGTCAGGTGTAGGACTTTCCTCAGGGACAGAGGCTGCACTCTAGCATAGAATGTCAAGAGCACAGGGCACTTGAATTTGCGGCCGAGTTATAGCATTTAAGATAAAACCACAAAAAGATTTGCAGTTGACAAATCTAAAAATTAATTCCAAGTGTTTGTGCCTTAGCTGTTGCAGAAGCCGATAAAGACCAAACATCTTGAATTGAGAAGCGATATAAATTAATGTATGCACTCTGAGGATACACGTTAGGGTAATAACAAAGTAAGAAAAACTATGAGGCAAAGGGTGTGGAGATGCATATGGAGCAGCTGAGTTTGGCTCCACCCTCGCACCTCACTTCTTAAAGTTTTATTTATGCAGATTAGCATTTCCTTTATTTTGTGTGTTCTAACTTTCTATCAAGCAAAGGGATTTCAACTGTATTACTAAAATGCTCTATGATAAAACGTCATAGAATGATTTAACATGTGCATACTAATGTTGAAGATTTTACTAGAAATATCGTTTTCATTCATAATTACAAGAATGTTTTTAGATGTAGCACACCGTTCTATACAGTCCACATGATATTTCAGATGAGTATCAATTGTGAATAAGCGTGCACATATATTCAAACGTCAAGTGCACTTTAACTGCTGGGCTAACTTAGCATAACCAAAGGCTTTAAGCATTTGAATTCCAATGTTTAACCCCTCCGCCGCGGCCGGAATTCTGTGCCTGTGCGGCACATTCCAATCGTGGGCATGGTCATGAAGGCTCCCGGCCGTCATCAGCACACGCCCACCGTAACTGATGACGACCGGGAGCCGTCATTAGCACCGAAGGGGTTAATTTTCACGTGAGAATTGTTTTACTTGAATGTTCTTTCCTCTGCAGGTGCAGATACAAGGCTTTATTAGTTAGAACAAAGCATTGTTTGTAGCAATAGTGAGGTACAGGAGGAATTTCTTGGCAAATAGAAGACGCGTTAACCAGATGGGAGACAAGTTTGCATGAAGGAGAAGGGACGCTCTAGGACGATTGAATGTGCCCCAAGGACGATTGAATGTGCACCAAGGACGATTGAATGTGCCCCATTGAAAGTGTGGGAGCCTGACACCCCGCTGCAGGGTTCGAGTACACCCTGACTTAGATTCCCGCTCTGTGCTCTTCGTGCCTATTTTGTCTACTTAATTTTCCTTTACTGTGCCTGCCCTTACTCTGTGCTTATTTACTTTGTGCTTCGTGCCTAATGTGTCTACTTAATGTTCTTTTACCGTGCCTGCCCTTACTGTGTGCTTATTTACTTTTGTACCCGCCGCTGTGTGTTCTCGTCAGTTTCCTTGCTGTTCTTTCCCGCCGCCATTGACCCGTGACTCCTCCCTCTACCTCCCCGCTCCCGCCTCCCAACTGCTCGACCCGCCCCTTTATAATGGCCGCCGCTGCGGGGGAGCGAGCAAGAATACACAGACCTCGGTCCTTGGCGCTCACTCTCCCCGGCAGCTCCGCTTTGCCCTGCATCACCTCTGAAGCCGGACAGCCAACAACCCGCTGCAGGGTTCGAGTACACCCTGACTCAGGTTCTCGCTTTGTGCCTATTGTGTCTACTTAATTTTCCTTTACTGTGCCTGACCTTACTGTGTGCTTATTTACTCAGTGCTTCGTGCCTATTTTGTCTACTTAATATTCCTTTACTGCCTGCCCTTACTGTGTACTTATTTACTTTGTGCTTCGTGCCTATTGTGTCTACTTCATTTTCTTTTACCGTGCCTGCCCTTACTGTGTGCTTATTTAGTTTTGTGCCCGCCGCTGTGCGTTCTCGTTAGTTTCCTTGCTGTTCTTTCCTGCCACCACTGACCCGTAACTACTACCGCTTCCACATCCCAGCGCTCGGCCACTCCCTTTATAATGGGAGCCGCTGCGCGGTCGCACCGCTGGCGCGCCAAAGGCAAGCCCGTCTGCACCCGTCCGTGCCTGGACCGCGCCCAGCGCCAGCCCCCTGGCCCCCGTGAGAGCCACAACATCCGACGCCGCTACGACGCCAACTTCCTCCACGGCCTAAACACTGGCCGTTCATCCAACTGTTCCTAAGCTTCCCTGAAGCTCACCCATGGACCCATCTCCTGCTGAAGCTGCAGCTTCGCCAGCCTACGAACACCAGCACGCCCTGTCCCACCCGCAAGGGCAGGACGCAACTATCTCAGATGGATACTACTCAACACCTGCTCCGTCCAGAAGCACACCGTTGAACTCTGGGACTTACTCGACTCAGCCTCCCCAGACGTCGCCTTCCTGACGGAGACCTGGATGACCCCCTCCTCGGCGCCCAACATTGCCATAGCCATTCCGGACAGCTACAAGATCACCCGGTGGGACCGCACCAACAGACCAGGAGAAGGAATCACCATCGTCCACAGGAACACCCTCAGAATCGCGACCAGCACCGTACACCCCCAGCGCCGCCGAACACCTGTACTTCCAGATCCACACTGACCCCAACACCACCCTCAGAATAACCCTCATTTACAGACCCTCCGGACCCCGACCACAGTTCTGCAACTCCATCTCCGACATCGTCAGCACACACGCCCTTGCGTCCACTGACTACATCCTCCTCGGAGACCTGAATTTCCACCTCGAGAATACCAACGACAGCAACTCCATCACCCTGCTCGAAAACCTCGCCAACCTCGGACTCAAACAGCTCATCACGACCCCCACCCACTCCGCCGGACACAAGCCAGACGGCATCTTTTCCGCCAGCAACCACGTCACGTTCTGCCACACCACCAAACTCCACTGGACCAGCCACTGTTGCATCCTCTTCACCTTAAAGAAACCCACCTCGCACCACCACTCGCAGCAGATCCCCCACCGCAACTGGTACAAGGTCACCGACGACCAGCTGATCACCACCCTCGCCCGCGACCCACAAACCGACACCACCGACACCGACTCAGCCGCCTGCAAACTCAGGCAATGGATCGAGGACTGCGCCAACACTCTCGCTCCGATCAAGAAACCTTAAACAGACGCACCCATAGAAAGGCCAACTGGTTCACCACCAACCTCCAGGAATCAAAGCGGACTTGCTGAAGACTCAAGAAAAAGTGGCGCCCTGAACAGACACAGGACAACCATGCAGCCTACAAAAACGCCAGCTGCAAGCACAACCAACTCATTTGAGCCTCCAAAAAGACCTCCTTCAAGGAACGCATCAATAACAATGCGCACAACAGCAAAGAGCTATTCCACATAGTGAAGGAACTCTCCAACTCCAGCGACATTCCGCAGTCACAAGACCTCCGCGACTCCCTAGCCATCTTCTTTCACCGCAAGATCGCAGACATCCATGACAGCTTCAACGCACAGACCCGCCTTACAGCCACCGACGCCACAGACTCACCGCCCCCAGCCACACCAACCTCCTGCTCTCCTGGACCCACGTCAACGACGACGACACTGTCAAATTCATTAACACCATCCACTCCGACTCTCCATCCAACCCCTGCCCTCACCACATCTTCAACAAAGCGAGCTCCATCATTGCACCCCAACTCCGAAAGACCATCAACATCTCCTTCGAGACCGCCACCTTCCCGGAAATCTGGAAGCACGCCAAGATCAAAGCCCTTCTCAAGAAACCCAAGCCAGACCCAAAGGACCTCAAGAACTTCCAGCCCATCTCCCTGCTCCCGTTCCCGGTGAAAGTCATTGAGAAGATCATCAACAAGCAAATGACCCACTTCCTCAAGGAGAACACCCTGGACCTGTCCCAATCTGGGTTCCGCAGCAACCAGAGTACCAAAACCGCTCTCATCGCTGCCACCGACGACATCAGGACCATGCTGGATAGCGAGGAAACCGCTGCCCTCATCCTCCTGGACCACTCGGACCCCTTCAACACAGTCTGACACCACACCCTACGTACACGCCTCCACGATGCGGGAATCCATGACAAAGCCCTGGACTGGACCTCCTCCTTTCCCACCGACAGAACCCAGAGGGTCCGCCTCCTTCCATTCCAATCTGAAGCCACGAAAATCACCTGCGGCGCACCCAAGGATCTTCACTTAGCATAACCCTTTTCAACGTCTACATAGCACCACTCGCCAACATCGTCTGATCACACAACCTCAACATCATCTCTTACGCCGACGACACCCAGCTGATCCTCTCCCTCACCAAGGACACCGCCAAAACCAACCTCCACGAAGGAATGAAGGCCGTCGCCGAATGGATGATTAACAGCCCGCCTGAAACTGAACTCTGACAAGACAGAGGTCCTCATCCTCCGCTCCACCCCCTCCGCCTGGGACGACTCTTGGTGGCCGACCGAACTGGGAGCGACACTAACACCCACCAACCATGCACGCAACCTGGAGTTCATCCTGGACTAATCACTCTCAATGACCCAGCAAGTCAACGCCGTCTCCTCCTTCTGCTTCAACATCTACTGATGGATCCCCACCGAAACCAGAAGGACAGTCTCACAGGCCCTCGTCAGCAGCAGACTGGACTATGGCAACGCCCTCTGTGCAGGAACCACGGCCAAACTCCAGAAAAGACTACAACGCATACAGAACGCTTCCGCACGACTCGTCCTCGACATCCCCCGCCGCACCCACATCACAGCTCACCTGAGAAACCTGAACTGGCTCCCAGTCAACAAGAGGATCACCTTCCAGCTCCTCACCCACGCTCACAAGGCACCCCACGACACCGGACCAGTATTCCTCAGCAAATGACTCACCTTCTACACCCCGACCCGCCAGCTTCGCTGACCGTGCCCTCACCAACGTCCCTCGCATTCACAGGACGACCACCGGCGGCAGATCATTCTCCTACCTCGCCGCCAAGACATGGAACACCCTCCCCACCCAACTGCGACAGACTTAGGACCTGCTGATCTTCAAGAGACGACTCCAAACCTGGCTGTTCGAACAGTAGCTGCATCCCCTCTCTCCCCTCAGCGCCTTGAGACCCTCACGGGTGAGTAGTGTGCTCTACAAATGCCTGATTGATTGATTGATTGATTAGGAGAAGAGCTGGATGTTGCTAAATTTTACCTAGGACGATGGAAATGTACTAGAAAATGATGACACTGGTTACCTTGAATGCTTTTTGTACCAGTAGATGATGTATTGTTAGTTAGAGAGCAGAGACCTTTAGGATTTCACGAAGTCCTCTTTTGTAATTCTTCTCACTGTGTAGCTTCATGCAATATTCTTTAGACTGACTACTTTTATGTAAGACTCCATCATGCATGTCACTGGTTCCTTGCTTCCCATAGCTTACTAGGGTTTCCCAAAGTTAGTATAGAGTAGGGTAATTTAGATTTCATCAGAAACACTAATGACTAAGCAGAAGGATCAAATTCTGCAAATAACTCTTCAGATTCCTTTTCTCATTTTTATATCACAGCCACACACAGAGTTTTGGTGGGTTTCCGATTGTTTAGACTGAATTTCATTTGGAGATTTAAATTCATTCTTGTGATACTATATTTCTATATTATGCTTCTGAGACTAATCTATATCAGTTCAGTAGAGGCTGTCAGGGAATGAGGGTGGAGGGGAGGGGGAGAGGGGTGGCAGGGAGGACGACAAAATAATAATAAAAAAATATTATTTACCTTGTTCACCGCCCGAGTCTTTCCTCCGCCTCTTCGGAACCAGCAACACCCAGGCTCCCCATAGCAAATCACAACACTTCATTGGTCTGAACTCTGTAGATTGGCACTCCGATGGGGCCTGGGGACCTGGCATATTCCCCACGAGGCTATGTAATGCAGCCTGGTAAGGAGCATGCAAACTGCGCGTGACTGTTTGGCCGGGCCAGGACAGCCGGCCAAACAGTCATGCCCACTTGAAGAGTTCAAACCAATCCTGCCCCTGAGCCTCCAGCCCCGCCCGAATCTCTGAAAAATAAAATGATAATAACTTATTATCATTTTATTTTTTCTGCTCGAGGAGCAGTGTGGCGAGCCGCCCCTGTATCAGTTTGTTTCTGAGTCTGTAATAAAACCCCTGTAACCGTCTTCATTAGTCCTAGACTTATTGTGTGCCTAATTTGTTACACTGTTATTGTGATATGAAATTTATGTTTATTCCCTCTCGCCTCTCATGCAACAAATAAAGGAATCATAGTAAAGGTCATGAAATGAACTGTAAACTAGCCCTGTTGGGTTGCACCCATTGAAGGAAATAGAAAAAAAATGACTCTTGGAACTCACAAATAGGGGGAGGATGTGGATAACAGAACAGGGATGATGAGAGGTGGAGAAGAAAGGCCCATGAGCGCACTGCGGCCCTGCTATCTTTGAAGCACTACAGGGTCAAATCCACTTTGTCTCCATACAGTCAAGAGCCATTAAACAGCATATACATAAACTGGCTAGATGTCTCCTGAAAAGCAGGTGGACTGTATCCATGCGTGTCTGCGAATGGCCACATTAGAGCCAACAGCCTTGCACAGGGAGTCAATGGCATCTGGTCCGCAGCGGATGGTAAACTTGGCTGCATCACCATCAGCTTGCATGTCCTGTTAAAGGATGGTACCCAGACCACTGGCATCTAGGAGATCCTCATACCAGTTTCCTTCTTGATAATGTTGGGAAATCTTGTCCCAAGTGTCATAGCTCGCATTATCAGAATCTGTGCTGATTAACTCATTAAGGACATGAGCTGTTCTGGAAGGAAGAAGCACTGTATTGGAATCAGATGGGTAGTAAAGAGATTGCAGCTCAGATAACCGAGCGACCAGCCTTGGTCGAGCACGGATGGCACTACCTCGGCATCGGACAACACTATGGGTTGCCTGTTGTCCCTGTGCCAGCATCAGAATTGCTGGAACGCTTTCTAGCATGAGAATTTCTTAATTTTCTTAATTTTATTAATTTGCTGCAGTGTCACAGACAGGCCTGGAAATTCCGGTTTCTGTGTAACCATGGTTGGAATCAACTCTGAAGTATGACAGACTTCTACTTCTTGAGGGACTGAGAATGGCGCAACGGGTCCAAGTCTCACTCGGACACTTTACTCATCTTTTTGGATTTCCTGGAGTACTTAAAGAGCGAAGAAAGCCGGTCATAGGAATGCCCTCTGGAGCAGGATCGCAACCTACATTTAAACTCTAACCAATTCCGACAAGTGGTGCTTAGCCACAAAGAGCTTAGCTTTCTGATCTCAACTGGTCTTGGAGTGTATCAAGGTGCAATCACTGCACGCTCTGGAGTCGTGATCCGACCCTAAGGACCACAGGCAAACCACATGTAGGCCAGTCACAGACAAACTGTTTATGAAATTCCCCACAATAAATTTAGGGGTTGATGTATTTCCTTGCACACTTAGAATTTAGAAAATAAACATTTCTAAATGAGATGAGGGATCGACCAGATCCGTATTTGTTGTCGTGGAAAGTACCTGATGTCAGCATGCATGAGCTGCGCCTATATAGGCTCCTGCATTGTTCGGCATGGAACATCATTGATGTGGAACAGATGGTGCACCTGCCGGCGCACAGGGGTACTGCTAAAGTTTTCCCAAATCCAATCTGAAGTCTGGGGTAGGATTCAAAAAGTGAGGAATCTGCTGTTAGAAGTCTCTATCAGATCAAAAAAATAGCTGGAGGAACTGGAATCCAGCTTCTTCCCTCCTACAGTTGGAACTGTTGGCATCCCACATCTGAATAAAAGATGGGAGCTCCGACCAGGGCGACGTTTTTCGCAGTAAATTTCACAATGCAGCAAACACTCAATATTACACTTGAGAAAAGTAGCACACAACGTGATTAGCTTCACAGCAGGAGTTGCAGCCTCTTCCCAAGCAAGGGCAGCACATGCCATCATAAACTAAAGGAACAGCATGTTTAGCAATGTGTAATAACACTACAGTGCGAGTGCACGAAGAAAGAACATCTGGGCAAACAGTAAACATTGAAATATGAAACAACACATTTCTATTTTTAAAACCTGGTATCTTGTGAATTTCTTTGTGACTGTGACTTGCAGCCTTTGGGCTAACTTTCTGCTTGTCATACGAACACAGCCGGTGGGCGCTTGTCAACAAACAGTCTGCAAATATCGAGTTACAGCGTTTTCGCATTTTTCAGCCTCGCAAGACTCCTCTTTCTGCCACACAGTCAATGATGTTTTAAAGAAGAATTTGTACTTAAAGTAATTCTCGTCCTATATACTACAAGGTCCAACTGACGAGCATGTGTCGAATGCACAGCCATTCACGATTCACACTCTTGTGAAGGCACACGCGCATCAGTTGTACAAAGCCACATTCGGAACATAGACTACATCTGTCAAAGGCGGAACAAGTTAAGTCATATGTATGTATGTATGTATGTATGTGTGTTCTTATATAGCGATCGATGTTACCCTTGGGCATCTCGGCGCTTGCCTTGGGAACCCGTCCTGGTTTTTCCCTGTGAGATCACCCATGCTGGGCATCCCTAAGGTGAAAGCCAGGCATCCCGCCACGGGGGGGCCGTTGTGGAGATTAAGCAAGCTTGTTGACCAGAGCTGCATAGTGTGAACTCGTGCTTAGAGTGGGCACCGAAGCGAGAATTATCGAGTCCGTGGACAATTGGGTTCAGGACCCTGCCGCGTCGGGAATCGAACCCTGGTCCCGGGTCTGACCTCAGCTTCAGGGTATGCCTCCTCTAACCAGTAACCATATAGGGAATCTTCTTCAATGGTGCCTGGAGTATTCTTGTGCATGCCTGAAGGAAGACAACATAAAACATACATGTAGGGCGAGGTCGAAGGGAACTAAAGTCACGTATGTAACCAAAGGTGGCTAAGCACACCTTCACAGATCACAGAAGGGATCACAGGCGGAGGTCACTGTTGTGATGTCTTACCCACACACAACTGCACAGGGCCAGTACTCTACTGTGGCACAACAGACCATGGCACAGGATCAAATAGATTTCTAATGGGAAGAGAGCCACAGGAGGGAATCCTGGCGAGTGGGCAGGGGGTGTGCTTACTACATAGGAGTTGCTCAATGTGTAGCACAGTGGTTGGTATAAGCCATGTATTAAATGTCGTATAGTCTCAAATATATTACCAACATTCAATAAAAATGTGTTATTGAACAGGATGGGGTGGCAGGCTAGTTTTACCCTTGTGTCGTGCCGGGAGGTCACTGCAGCTTGCACCACCCATCACTGCCAAAACAACTACTAACCATCTCTCTAGGCTGCAAGTGCGACAGTTCAAATTATTCCTGGTCCCCAAAGCTAAAGGAATGGCTGGGGTGGCGGGTATTTGTAATTTTTTTTAATGTATATTGTATTCACAAGCAGCCGTTGTTCTACTCATCTCTAAGTTAGGTGAGCAGCGCCACCATGTGGCAGACAGTCCTAAGTGCGGTGTCGAAAAATAAGTGCAGGTGCGAGCACGGGAAACCAATTAAGTGCCGATGCTGGGCACCAGAAAACACCAGCTCAAATTAGGCACCAGACTAGCCCTTCACACGGCAGACTCTTCAAGTCAAGATCCGGGACACTGATTTTATCCCTCCTTATTTTCAGCTGGGGTGAAATGAGCATCAAACTTTCTTGACATTCAGCGGGAATTTTCCAGGTCCATATATGCCAGCAGACCTTACTCTTTCAGGGGACAGTAAAAGGAAAAGCCCCCGATGATGCATACAAAAACTGCCCCAAACCTGTCAGTCTACCCATAGGCAAAAAAGGTTCATCACTGAAGGATAAAGCAGGACTCACTATGCCCCACACCGCCCAAGGCATCCATGTTAGTCTCGGGCGATACAATGCAATTGGCACCCATAAGATCTTTGAGTCAAAACACAGGATGAAGAAGTCAGTCACAGGAAACACAGCGGGGAAAAAATTTGAACAATATGAAGGGTAGGGAACCTGTGACAAAGACAGACCCATCTGTCCTGTTATGATGGTCTAAATCGTTTACGATTTTCTAAATCTAGTTAATAAGAGCTCAGTAGTTTTTGAAGCAGTCAATCACAGAGTCTGTAAGTGATTTTTATTGGGAATGCACACTTGTATAGAAGTCCTCTATAATTTTGCACCCCATGGCCAATTTTCATGATGCTTGAATAACAAACTTGAAGTGGCCCAAACAATTTGGCACTATAGTGGCAAAATAATTAAATGCTGTCAAAAGGGCCTATTCTTATATAACACAAATGTGCTGCATATATAATCCATGTTGATATACCTGGCATGAATTACCTATTGATCAACTTTATGATAAAAGGCTATACCACTTGCTAGCCGAAACAAAAATTAGCATGAATGCCCTCATTTTCGTAGAGCGCTTCATATAAGATTAAGCACTGCCTTCAGCTGTAAAACAGCATGTTGATGAAGCTTGTTTAGCAACCCTGAAAGATTGCGAAGACATGCTAGATTTGCAGCTCTGCAGTTGCACGTCGATAAGATCCACAGGTGTATTAGCGCTCACTGAATTTGTAGCTTGCTGAAACAGTCACCAATGGCGGAGAAGACCAACCGGTTCCTCGTCACTTCTGTGACCCAACATGAGGGACTGCATCATCAGAACGCGCGCGGACTTGTTTGGCAACACGCCATCACATGCTAACCTCCTCTTTGGGTCTTACTAGGGGGGACCCCCTTCCTGTTTTTGAAAATGCCACGTAAACAGAGCTTAATTTGTAAAAAAAAAAAAAAAAAAAACACAAGTGGCAAGGCTCTCGTCATGAGGCCGCTGTAGCCCGCACCACCCCTTGCCCCTGCCAGCGCTGCCAATATCAGTTCCAAAACAACTACTAACCATCACATACTTACAATAGTGACAACTGAGACTATTTCAGGCCCTAAAGCTATAAGAAAGGCTTGAACGGCAGGTATTAGTTATTTCCAATGTATATTGAATCAATAAACAACTATGATTGTGCTCATATCTGCATTAGTCAAAGAGTGCCACCATGTGGTAGCCTGTCATAAGAGCCTGTGTTGACAATTAAGTGCCGGTGCCAAGCACTGGAAACCCCCGGCTCAAATTAAGCACTGCACACAAAGTCCATCACATCATGTTAATGCTGCCCTTGTCATTATTTGGGCACCTTCTCAACCCAGAAACAACGTTCTGCAATAGAGCAGTACCACCGAAACAAAACAAAATGTATTCATTGAGAGACGGTAGGAGGGTGATAGCTCCAACTCCAACTCCAACTGGATCAGATGCCACCCCAAACAGTGCAGATGCAATGGGTAATCAATTCTTAAAGCGACCTTTGTTGGTATATTTAAAAAAAAAAAAAAAAACAGGCGACGGCATTGTCTGAGCCAGAGAGCACACAGCTTGCTCAATCTTCACGGAGATTTAGGAAATACTTCTTCAGTTTACAATTACGATCATGGCCATATAGAAAAAGGGAATTTTCAGATTTGGAGAGAATCGAATATTTCTCTTAGGTACCACCACCACCGCAGGCAAGCACGGCGAAACAAGCAGACACCATTTGCATCAGGAAAACCCTCGAAAAGCCCCGGCCAGGCTTCCCACAGTATTTCAGGCTCTCGAAAGTTTGTTCTTTTTAAATAAATACATCTTTTCCAGTCTGCCTCACTGAGTAGGCTGCCAAGGAGCCCAGGCCTGCCTACCCCTGAAGGATGTGCTGCTTAATAACCTTGCATTAGCTTTTAAGTACTTGTCTGAGTGCTGTCTGCTGTCCAAAAAAGTTAATACTGCCCCCTAAGCCATACAGCATGTGTTTACTTAAGCTCCCTGGAAAAACATTCATATCATTCCAAGAGTGACTAAATGTTTTCCTCCCTCATAGCTCGCATTCCTGGGCTCTTTTTTCCGTTCATTAAATGAAAAATACCAGCCCTAAATCTGAACCTGGAAAAAAACTTCCTTCCCGGTGCCGAAACATGCCTAAATATAGAAAATAATTTGAGAAATAAAAGGAACTGACCAAAATGCCTAACACGTGGATTAACTTCCGTTTCTCCACGCTCGGCATTCAAACACCCCTCTTTGTATATCAGAGAACTCACATTGGGCTATGTCCGGTGTGAGTACCTTATTTCTTTCGTTCTGGGAATTACTTAGCGTGTAGTGTTTACAAAAACACCATAATGCAAAGAAAACGAGCATTGGCTCTGCCATTAGGCCGGTCTAGAATTAAAGTGCCACTTCAGTACAACACAAAGTCAGCACGTGCATGTTAAATTAAAAGAATGAAACAACATACTATGAACAATACCATGCCATGTTGGTCGCCTGGTTTAGAGGCAGTGGATGTGATAGATGCGGCATACTATAGAGGAAATCAACATCAATCAAGGGGCTCGTTAGCACGGTCTGGGGAGTTGTCCAATTCTTTAGAAAATGGAAAAAAAAAGAGGAGAAGGAAAGAAGTGATATGGTACAAATAAAAGGAGAGCATGAAAAACGTAAGGACTGGCACACCAGCCCTGGCAATGAAGGGCACTCCTTTTCAGGCGAATGGGCACATGTGGTCAGAAAAATGCTGTCAATCATAGGGCAAGACCACCAATGGCTAAAGAGGGCTAACCCATTCCCCATGCTGCCATGGATGGATGCAAAGTCATACTGGCCGATGGCAGAAAAGGCCTAACCAATCTGTGGGCCTGAGTGTGCTTGTATGTGCATGTGTGTATGGGCGGGGCTGTATGTATTTTATTGATTTGTTTAATACAAAATCCTGGCAGGCAACAAAGGCTATAAGGATTTCCAAAGGGATCCTAGCAAAAATGATTACAGTGCATATTTTCTAAACCTATAGTTTGGTCAAGGTTGTAATAAACACCAAAGTTCTTTGCCTACAAAGGTAATTTGTGAGACTTCATTTTAACAGAATACATGTCTGCAGGCATTAACACTGTGCATGAATATTCTACCCTTAACTGCTATTGGATTCAATACGTGCGTTTGTCTAAATTTCATAATAGACCGATCAATCCTAAGTCATCTAAATAAACTCTTCTCATTGAACTCATCTGTCCTATAAGTTATCATGGGCTTGACAGCAACTGAAACCTACTTGATTGAGCATAAGCTTGCCCACAAGTCAACCATCAGGTATACTGTAATAAAATAACAAATGCGTACAAAAAGACACTTATCACTCCCGAGAGGGTCTGATAGTGACTACAATAGTGGGAATATTCTAACCCCAAGATTTCTACGACTGTCACCAAAACCAAAATACTTCCCATCCAAGGGCGTAACAAATGCCCCCGCAGGTCCCGCATTGCGAGGGGGGGGGGGGGGGGGGGGGGGGTGCACTCTCTACAGTTAATGAAGGGGGCCTGGGCCCCTCAGCTCACCTCCAAAGCAGGTGCAGGCTGTCTGCAGCCTGCTCGGAGCCCCTCGCCCCTCCCTCTGACTGAGGAGAAACAATGTTTCAACTGACATGGTTTCTCTTCAGTCAGAGCCAGGCCTGGAACAAGGGTGGGGCCCCAGAGACTTTCACCAGTGCCAGCTCCTCCCACTTTCCACCAGTGCCAGCCACTCACTCTGCCACCAGTGCCAGCCTCTCACTCAGCCACAATTGCCAGCCTCTCACTCAGCCACCAGTGCCAGCCTCTCTCAGCCACCAGTGCCAGCCTCTCTCAGCCACCAGTGCCAGCCTCTCTCAGCCACCAGTGCCAGCCTCAGCCACTGCCCACCCATGCCAGCTTCTCACACTGCCACCAGTGCCAGCCTCTCACACTCCCACCATATACAGCCACTCACTCTGCCACCAGTGGCAGCTTCTCACACTGCCACTAGTATCAGCTACTCCCACTTCCCACCAGTGCCAGCCTCTCACACGCCCACCATTGGCAGTCTCTCACTCTACCACCAGTGCCAGACCCTGACACTTCCCACCAATGCCAACCTCTAACTCTGCCACCAGTGTCAGCCCCTCCCACTTCCCACCAGTGCCAGCCGCTCACTCTGCACCAGTGGCAGCCTCTCTCTGCCACCAGTGCCAGCCCCTCACTCTGCCACCAGTGCCAGCCCCTCACTCTGCCACCAGTGCCAGCCCCTCACTCTGCCACCAGTGCCAGCCGCTCACTCTGCACCAGTGCCAGCTGCTCACTCTGCCACCAGTGCCAGCCTCTCACACTGCCACCAGTGCCAGCCTCTCACACTGCCACCAGTGCCAGCCTCACACTGCCACCAGTGCCAGCCTCTCACACTGCCACCAGTGCCAGCCTCTCACACTGCCACCAGTGCCAGCCTCTCACACTGCCACCAGTGCCACCCTCTCACACTACCACCAGTGCCAGCCTCTCACTCTGCCACCAGTGCCAGCCTCTCACTCTGCCACCAGTGCCAGCCTCTCACACTACCACCAGTGCCAGCCTCTCACACTACCACCAGTGCCAGCCTCTCTCACTACCACCAGTGCCAGCCTCTCATACTACCACCAGTGCCAGACTCTCACTCTGCCACCAGTGCCAGCCTCTCACTCTGCCAGCAGTGCCAGCTTCAGCCACTACCCACCAGTGCCAGCCTCTCACTCTGCCACCAGTGCCAACCTCTCACTCTGCCACCAGTGCCAGCCTCTCACACTGCCACCAGTGCCAGCCTCTCACACTGCCACCAGTGCCTGCCGCTCACACTGCCACCAGTGCCTGCCGCTCACACTGCCACCAGTGCCAGCCGCTCACTCTACCAGTGCCACCCTCTCACACTACCACCAGTGCCAACCTCACTCTGCCACCAGTGCCAGCCTCTCACACTACCACCAGTGCCAGCCTCTCACACTACCACCAGTGCCAGCCTCTCACACTACCACCAGTGCCAGCCTCTCACTCTGCCAGCAGTGCCAGCTTCAGCCACTACCCACCAGTGCCAGCCTCTCACACTGCCACCTGTGGCAGTTGAGCTCTTCCGATTACCCACCAGTGCCAGCTTCAGTCACTACCCACTTGTGCCAGCCTCACACTCTGCCACCAGTGACAGCCTCCTACACCACCAGTGCCAGCTGTTCACACTGCCCATGTTTGCTACACTCCTGACCAGTGCCAGTTCCTGTACAGTGATGCCACCTATACCACACTGTGCACCAATGACTAGCAGTGCCAGCTCCGTGCACTGCCCTCATGTGCACGTCAGTCCCCCTCAGGTAGTTGATGGAAAGGTTTAGACTCCTTGGCCAGCACTAATATTTGTTCACTGTCTCGCAGTTTATCTTTTTTAGCCTACGTTTTCACATGAAATCCCCTTTAACTCCGTGCCCAGAATGCATTTGAAAAGGTACAGTCAAAGCGCTTTAACTTAAGATGCCTACTTCATTCCATTAACTTCTCACTACACAAAAGCCAAAGCAATTATCTCCATTAAGTAGGCACAAGGCTGTGAAATTCATTGGGGCCTCTTCGCAAAGGTAAGTTTACACATGTACATTTGCTCAGGGCACAATTCTTAAAAAAAGAAGTGGAGGGGTGCTGTCGTCACGACAGGAAGAGACGTCACGAAAGGTGGTTAGCACCATCAGACTTATTGCCTCCCCTCGCTCACCCCTTAGATGCGATTGCATCAGAGAAGCCAGCACGTGAGCAGCGTTCTGAATGAGCTCCGATTTCGCCCCAGAGAGGCCAAAAAGTGAATGTGTGGCTCCATTTGCTCCAGTTATCGTGATCCCGGTAAAATAAGTGGGGGGACGCCGTCCACCCGTGTGGTACCCCGACTCGAGCCCTGCATTTACTTCTGTAAACCCCTGCACCTAGGTGTAAATCTAAACCTTTTTGCCATTCAGCATTTCTTACTGTAGATTTACACCTAAGTGCAAACTTACATGTTTCCACCCACTAGTGGACTTTCCTTCAATAGGATTTATGAGTCTAAAATAACTACTAGTAAACTTTTCACTCGTAGGTAGTGATTTCCACCACTGTTGTGGAGATCTCCCTATGAGGAAGTATAGGGAAATTATTTAAGCTTATTTTTAATTTAAAAAAAATGAAAATATTGAAATATAAATGTAAATTCATTTAGGATATTTATATTAAATCTAGATGTAATAAAATAAAATGTTGCAGCTGGAGAGACAGTGGAGAGACAGTGGAGAGAGACAGCGGAGAGAGACAGCGGAGAGAGAGAGAGAGTAAAGAGAGTGGAGAGAGAGACAGTGGAGAGAGAGTAGAGAGAGTGGAGGGAGACAGTGGAGAGAGAGTGGAGAGAGAGAGAGTGGAAAGAGAGGGACAGTGGAGAGAGAGAGTGGAGAGAGAGAGAGAGTGGAGAGAGAGAGAGAGAGTGGAGAGAGAGAGAGTGGAGAGAGAGAGAGAGAGTGGAGAGAGATAAAGTGGAGAGAGATAAAGTGGAGAGAATACTGACTGACCGAGAGACTGACTGGCTGAGAAACTGTCAGAGAGAGAGAGAAACTGGCTGACAGAGTGACTTACTGAGTGACAGAGAGACTGATTGAGAGAGAGACTGACTGACTGACTGACAGAGACTGACTGACTGAGGTAGAGAGATACTGACTGACAGAGAGAGAGAGAGAGAGACAGACTGACAGGGAGATAGACTGATTGACTGCGAGAGTGACTGACTGAGAGACTCAGTGAGAGATTGACTTGCATAGAGATACTGACAGAGAGAGAGAGACTGATTGATGTAGAGAGGGCGTTGGACCCGGCCCTTTTGGCAGGTTCACCCCAAGACTTTTTTGCTTTTTACTAGCCTGTTTTTGGAACCTGGTGGTGGTGATTTTAGGCCTCTGCGCACTTTTTCACTGTGGTACAGTGTAAAGTGCGTGAGCTCTCTGTGTATGTGTGGTGAGTGACCTGCCCTCCCATAGGAATGAATGGGGAATATGTATGCCCATGGTAGTTCCTGATGTGTGCCCGGAGTGCAGGGTCGAGTTTGGTATGTGCGAACTTGTGAGATTGAATGCTGCGCAATGGTATATGTGGCATGATTGTGTCTAGTGTAGAAGTGCCACTTTTAGAAGTTGGCATATTTGTGTAAATTGTGTCTGGCGTGTGATTGGCTGAGGCTGGCTGGTGAGCCTGGCTCCAAGAGTCTAGGAGGGTCTGCCCCGGTGGTGAATGGAGTGTTTAGCATGCTGATGTGAGGGGAGGAGTGAGCCTGGGCCTGCTTGTGGATTGACCGTCTGGTTTGAGGGTCCTGAATGAGGCTGGGTTTTCCCCACACAATGCTGGCTCCACCCCCTGGGGTGCGTCTGATGTCCCTAGCCTGGTCAGTGAAAGGAATTCCCTATAACCAGTTCTAGCTGGTTCTCACACACACTGCCTGCACCCTTTAGACAAAGGATTTTGGGTATAAAAAGGGTGCTGTGACACTCTAAAAATGTTCTAGTTTCTGACTTGAATCCTGCCAGGGGGGTGCTGCTGCTTGGGCCCAGCCCCTGGATGTCCTGGACCCCTGAAGCACTTTTTGCTGGACCTATTTGTTGCCCCAGCGCTTGGGAGCGCTTTATTTCTGCTTCTAGCGCTTGGGAGCGCTTTATTCCTGCTTCTAGCGCTTGGGAGCGCTTTCTGTGATGCCTGGGCCCCCCAGCGCCTTGAGAGCGCTTTGTTTCCATTACCGGGCAGAGCGCTGTGGTTTTCCCCTGAGGGAAGCGCTCCTGCCCTTTGTGTGGCCACCCTGCGTTAAGCCCTGCTTATATTTTTTTTAGTACGGGTGCCACCCCTTTTATGTAATTATTTTGCGAGTGCCCACCTTGCTTCTCTATTTCATTTTAGTCTCGAGGGTGCCCACCCCTCGTTATGCTCCTGTTTGGTCATTGCCGCGGCCGGGCCGCAGAGAGGAAGTCAGGCACTTGTGGTCGGGACGTGGGCAGAGCCTGCGTTCGAGCCGGAAGTCCCGCCCGCCGGCCAGAGAGGGGTTTTTCGTTGCCGGTCTCCCATGCTATGGAGGGAGACTGGAGATGTGCCCGGGGTACGGCGGCCTGTAGCGGGGCTCCCCTGTGCTGAGGGAGCCCCGGAGAAGTGGAGAGAAGTGGCTGGAGGTACCGGCGGGGCTCTGTTCCCGAAGAGGAGCCCCGCGCTGTGAGAGAAGTGCCGCCGTCCACCTGGCTCCCCGAGTGCCGGGAGAGCCCAGAGAGAGGAGCAGGAGCTCGTGGACCGAGCCCCGCCGCCCAGGACCACCACCGGAGGAGTCAGGAAGCAGCCGGTGAGTGCGGGAGGGCTGGGGGCTCAAAGTAAAGGTCAGAGCGGCCCGGATGGCAGCGGGCCGCTCCACCAGTGTGTAGAGCCTGAGAAGGCTCCCGGGGGCATTTGAATTTACGAGCCGGAGGGGCTCGAGGTGGCATCTCTGTGTTTTTGAGTCCAGGAGGGACTCCCACGACGGCCGCATTTTGTGTACGAGTCCCGAGAGACTCGAGGGGCCAGTTCCTTGTTTGATGAGCCAGAGAGGCTCCCTGCCCGCATTTCTTCAGAGCCTGAGAGGCTCCAGGCACCCTATTGATTTCTGAGAGCCCAGGGAGGCTCAAGAAGATGCCGCAGTTGTTCGAGTCCAGAGAGGCTCCAGGGCCCCATTGTTGTTTTAGAGCCCCAGAGAGGCTCAGGAGCATTAAGTGGTTGTAGAGCCCAGCGAGGCTCCAATGTTTGGGGCATGTGTGATGTCCAGAGCCTGTGTGGCTCCAACGTGCACAGTTCAGAGCCTGTGGGGCTCCAACAGAGGGCGCAGTTTGCACTTAAGGGTCAGTGAGGACCCTGTCACAGTTTTGATTCACAGCTGCCCAGCAATTAGTGGGCAGCTGCACCGTTCAGGTCTTGTGATGTTCCCAGGTGCCCAGCAAGTAGTGGGCACCTGCAACGTATAGGTTTGCGCCAGTGGCGCACCCCTGACTGGCGCTGCATTGGCAGCGCGCCCTGACATTCTGGACACAGGGCTCTTTAGTCCTTTTATTAGATGGGGGCTGGTATGTGATTTTATTTAGGCGCAATGTGATTATCTATGTGATGGTAATTGCCTAATGTGAGTTTTGCGCAATGTGATGTGATGCTAGGAAATGTAATGCATTTAATATGATTACACACCTTGGTCTTACACCTCTAAATGTTTTTAGGCATCATGTGTTTTTGCGCTATTGAGTTATGTTCTGGCACCTCTGAATGTTTTTATGCATCATGTGTCTTCCTTGATTTTACACCTCTGAATGTGTTGGTTTATGCATCATGTGTTGTTCCTTCCCTGCACCTCTGAATGTGATTGATGCATCATGTGCCATGTTATTACACTGCTGAATGTATGTTTTTTGCATCATGTGTTTTCCCTTCCCTACACCTCTGAATGTTGGTTTTGCACCATGTGTAATGTGTTCTTACCTATACCCCTAAATGTATTTTATTCTTAGGTGGTTGTTCTTTCTAGTACAGGTGGTCCTAGTGAGGTCCTGGTTCCCTGCGTGACATTCTCCTAAGGTGTTTAGGGTTGCGTAGGTGGTACTTACCTGTTCCCAGTAGTTACTGGATGAGATCTAGAACTGTTATTTTGTGCTATACTTATTCTAAGTTCTAGAAGTGCTATTTCTAAAAGTGTTGATTCTGACATTGGCCCATATGGCCCTGTCTTGTACATAATCCCTTGTGAATATTGCCTGTGCCAGTTGGCACAATGTACATGTGTGATTCTATCTGATGGGTTTTGACAATACAGAAGTTAATTTTATATAACCTTGTGTGGAGTTCCTTTTGTGGTGTGCCTAGGATGTTGTTGCTGTTGTATGCTGGTGCAAATGCTTTACACATTGCCTCCGGGATAAGCCCGTCTGCTCGTGCCAAGCTACCAAGGGGGTGAGCAGGGGTTATCTTCGCGTGTGACTCCCTTGCCCTGGCTAGAATGGTAGTTTCTGCCTAGCTTTGGCGTCAGCCTTAGCCAACCAGAAATAGCCAGTTCTAACAGGGAATGACTGACTGACTGGGAGAGAGAGAGAGAGAGAGAGACTGACTGGGAGAGAGACTAGGAGAGAGAGAGACCGACAGAGAGAGAGACCGACAGAGAGAGAGACCGACAGAGAGAGAGACCGACAGAGAGAGAGACCGACAGAGAGAGAGACCGACAGAGAGAGAGACCGACAGAGAGAGAGACCGACAGAGAAAGAGAGACTGACTGACAGAGAATAAGAGACTGACTGACAGAGAATAAGAGACTGACTGACGGAGAGAGACTGACTGACAGAGAGAGACTCACAGAGAAAGACTGACTGAGAGAGAGACTGTCTGACAGAGTCACTGACTGAGATAGAGAGAGACTGACTAAGAGAGACTGGCTGACTGCGAGAGAGAGAGAGAATGACTGACTGAGAGTGACTGACAGAGGGAAAGAGAGACTGTCTGGAAGACTGGCTGACTGAGAAAGAGAGACAGAGAGAGAGGCTCAGAGAGAGAGCCTCAGAGAGAGGGAGAGACTGGCCGAGAGACACAGAGAGAGACTGACAGAGAGAGAGACTGACAGAGAGAGAGAGAGACTGGGGCTCTGACAGAGAGAGACTGGCTGACAGAGAGAGAGAGAGACTGGCTGACAGAGAGAGAGAGACTGGCTTACTGAGAGACTGCGAGAGACTGACTGACAGAAAGGGAGAGACTGACAGAAAGAGAGAGACTGACAGAAAGAGAGATAGAGAGACTGACAGAGAGAGAGATAGAGAGACTGACAGACAGAGGGACTGACAGGGAGAGAGACTGACAGAGAAAGGGACTGACAGAGAGACTGACAGAGAGAGACCGACTGACTGACAGACAGAGAGAGACTGACTGACAGAGAGAGACTGACAGCGAGAGACTGACTGACACAGAGACAGACTGACTGACAGAGAGAGACTGACTGACACAGAGACAGACTGACTGACAGAGAGAGAGAGCGCTAGAGAGACCGACTGACAGACCGACTGACTGACAGAGAGACTGACTGACAGAGAGACTGACTGACAGAGAGACTGACTGACAGAGAGACTGACTGACAGAGAGACTGACTGACAGAGAGACTGACTGACAGAGAGACTGACTGACAGAGAGACTGACTGACTGACAGAGAGACTGACTGACTGACAGAGAGACTGACTGACTGACAGAGAGACTGACTGACAGAGAGACTGACTGACAGAGAGACTGACTGACAGAGAGACTGACAGAGAGAGACTGAATAACAGAGAGTGATAGACTGAATAACAGAGAGAGAGAGAGACTGACTGACGGAGAGAGAGACTAACTGACAGAGAGAGACTAACAGACAGACTGACAGAGAGAGAGAGAGAGAGAGAGAGAGAGAGAGAAAGAGAGAGAGACCTTGATGGAATTGGGGTCAAAGTGTGTATGAAGCTATGCAATGCCTCCTAAGATTGCTATTGATTACTAATAAAAATGTTTTATCAAAATGTGCTCTTTGTGGTTACATCTGCTTTTGAAATACTGCATTGTCGCATTGTCTAATGTTTTAAAACGGAAACGAGAAGGAGCAGTGGATACACTTTTGTCAAAACTGAACGATGAGTGGCCCCGATGTTGTATATCATGACAGGAGTCTGTATCAGGAAACCCACCTAACATTGGGCAAACTTTCCCGGTCTACAGATGGCAGGGACCCTGTAATGAATGGACCACCACCTATGAGAGCCTGCTGGCAGACTAAGTCCAAACTTTAACTCCTCCACCATCCAGTGTTACTTATAACGACTGCATTGGTGACAGTGGCGTAACAATAGCCCCGCATCCCCTGCAGTATGGCGGGTCGCTGGCCTGAGAGCTCTAGACTGGCACAGAGAATGGGGGGGGGGCCTCCATGTAGTTTGCAGGGGGGGCCCTCAAGTTTCGTTACGCCACTGTCCCCATCTACACCAAACTGTCAGATTTCAAGTGACAAAATACTTCTCCGAAGGCTTTAATATGGGTTAATAATAACCCACACTGATATGGCTACTAACTTTACCATAAGCTTTTCACAAGAAATAAATAAGGCCTACTGCCTTAAATGTAACTTTCCATAAAAAAAACAGCCCAGGCCTATAGCCTATATCATTGGCTTACCCAATAATCTACATAGGTCTGCTGTTTTAAGCATTAGCTTTGCTACAAGAAAAAGGGTGCGATAAAAGCACTGCTTCAGTGGAAGCATACACCTGCCCAATCACAACTACTCAAGCAGATAAACATCTGGGTGGAGGTCTAGCCTCTCTCCCAGTAATAAGTATGAAAGCTCTTTTTTCTGTTGATCACATAAGGTCTGGTGACAGTTGTGCTGTTAAGCCAAACCTAAAAACTGAATTAGAGGAACTGCGCTCACTGACAATGAACACCAGGAGATGCCTGCTGCACTTTCAGAGATCAGCTCAGATGCATCACTGAAGGAGCACCATGCGAGAAATTGACATCAAAACTGTGATTTGCATAGTGTATATAAAAAGGTTATCAATAGTACTGTCCTTCAACTGTGTTTGATAATGGCATTTAGATAAATTAAACGTCTTTCATTTCTATAAATACATCTATAATTAGAAAAAGATACTACTTGAGAGATGCCATCTGCTATGTGACCGTATCTCAGATAGGTTTGTTTTTCTGCAACACTTTTTTTTGCCATGACTAAGAATGGATGCTCAGGTTTTTGTCCAATTCATATCCGCTGCACAACAAGCACAATCAGTGAAGACCTCTACATAGGGAGCCTGTGCATTTCCACTTTTGTTGATGTGCAATATTAACAATGGGGCAGTAGCTGCATCTAGGTTAAGTGTTATTCTTTAAATGCACATAGTGCTTCTGACCTGTGAGCCTTGCCTGCTATATTAGCATAGCTACTCTCTTTGTAAACAGTTCAACTCACTTACTTTTGTCTCAGATCTCGAAAATACTCCCACCAACCGCCTGAACAAAAGTAAGAAAAATGGGGTTCCTCTTTGACATTGGTCTCATCTTTGTACCTCAATTCCACATACTGGCACAGTGTAAGAACTTGCAGATCGCGCACCTACAGAAAATCCTCAAATCCTCCCTTTCCTTCACACTAACCATAGTGGAAACAAGGAGAACCCTCATCCCATCATGTCTCCACAATCTCTTCTCTGGCCATCTAAAGAAACTCACTTTAAGTCTCAAAAGACTTCGGAATCAAGCATCCCGTGTATGCATAAGTTGTGCAAGAGGGATCACATCATACCAGCCCTAAAAGCACTCCTGTTGACTCTCAGTAGACTCTGATCACTTCCAAAGTCTTTGTAGCATTCATAAGCATTCCAAAAGCTAGAGGGGCCAAGGCCTTACCTACCAGTAGAAACAGGTTCTTCACTATGCCACCACCAGAGGACTCCACTCAACATTAGTCCATCCGATCACCCATAGCTCCTTCAAATGGTTGAAACATGGAGTCAGATCTCTGAGCAGGGAGGTCCTCTTGAATACCTTGAATCTGCATCAGAGATCTGAGCCCACTAAGTTGTGGGTACAGAAAACACATGAAATCCAAACTTTAAAGTTATCTTTACTATAATTTGATCTCTGTGTAGGAGACATGTCACAAGTGAAAAAGAGACTCAGACGTGCTTTCAGTGTCCAAGTGAGCTCAGACTCCATTCTCTCCACACATCAGTATACTGAAGACCCCAAAGAAGTCTTTCTTTAGCCCTCCCAGCATTCTTTCTGGTTGACCTCTCCAAACCAATTCTTACCCCAATGAGGATTCCAACTCAATGTTGTCTTTTTGTGGACATAGGCCACAAAGAGAAAATTCTTGTGATGATTGTATCTATGTTCACTCCTTTACTTTTGTTTTCATTTTTGATACTTAAGACTATTACATTCATTAGAACATAAATGTATGTTCAACTGTTTTCACAATCTTTCCTATGCTGCCTTTCAACCTTTTATTGAGAAGTAATTAAACTATTTCACTATTTTTATATCAGTCTGTTAAGCGTGTTTTATATCTTTCCTGTAGTGCATAATGGCAACTTTTTATTTTATGGGCTGACTCTACCCTTGGCTCAGTTGTCTGAGTGGCGATAGAGAATCCAGTCTGCCCCAGGGCCTCCAGGACCTGGGACGGTGGTTATGGCCTTGGAGATTTTCCTTCCTTACCTTTACCACATCCTGGTTGGAATTAGAAAAACCTTTGCTACATGCAGCGTATCAGGCACATGTCAGACTGAAGATATTGGCTCCTGAAGTCCCTAAAAGGGACACAGCTACAGTACAGCTGCACATTTTCACTGGGTTTATATTATCATGATTTATAGTTGCAAAGTATTACGTTTAGAAAATAACACTTAGTCCATAGGATTAACACGCTTACAATAACCAGCATCAAATAAATATAGAGCCACCCTGAAAATGCATTTTCAATTTACATTTACAGGAGCAATTATGAGTACAAGTACATTTCCAATATGCAATATAGAGATTGTCTTATTTATATAAAAATTAACTGAGGGCAGCGTAAGATCTACCTGCTGGCAGTGAACATGGGCGAAGAGGCAAGGCAAGAGGTCTCCCTCTACTTATTCACCCAGGATCTCGAGCAACATTCCTGTAGCCATCACGACCACCTCAACCCTGCTCCAACTTCGGAAAGTGCTGAAGAAGCACCTCTTTAAAGAGCACCATATGGCGATAAATTAACAATCCACCTTCACTCTCATAACCCAGCATCTGGTCCAATCATTGATTGCCTATATTTAATTTGGATCCTTTACAGAATTCAGCTGGCTTTTGGTTAGGGTGATGCTTTTAAGAACCCCCATACATACATACAAGCCATTCTAAAGTGACCTTCTGCTTTAGGAAGGTGGGGGACAATGGATGGAGAAATATGCAGGTTGTGTTTGTTCTACATGGACTAATTCGCTTTGCTCCTTGTTTCGGTTGGGAATTGATGATGTTGACACCCTTTAGCTATCATGGATTGCAAACTATATTTATTCTGGAATTAAAAGCAAGCTATCATTCCCTCTATTAAGGCACAAGAATGTATTATAATTGGGGAAAACAAACTCACTGGTAATGTGATGCAGCAATCACCATATATTTACAAGCATAGGTGGTACATTTTTCTGTGGCAATGAAAAAGATTTTGGTATCTCCAATTGCACAATACAAGAATATAAAAAATTATAAAGAGTTTCTGTGTACGCGAGTGCCTACTAACCAAGTTGTTGAGGTAGGACCTATAAGACCAAAGTTCTATCCCTTGCCTCTGTATTGTATCAAACAATCCTGCGAATCTGGATAAATCATGGTCTCTGTGTGCTTCAAATAGTACATTTAAAAAATATTTTGTGAAAAAAAGTATATGAAACATCCCAATTACAAGTTCCCATGCCACATCCTGTAATTCGATCATGATCATTGCAGGACTCCACTAATCTGCATCACCTCAAATTTGAAATGCTCCTCCTACATTATAAAATGTTTTCCTTGAAGCACTATTCTTCAACTAGACCAGTGTAATATTTTAAAAAGAAAATTAGCACACAAACAAAATTAGAACAAGACGTTGACAAAGCCAATAAATGTGGCTTGCGTTTTGAATCCCAAGTACAATATTAAAACAAGGTCCATTTTTGAAACCCTAGTAAAAGGGCTTTTAGCTCGCTTAGCTTGCGAGCCCTAAAAAGAGTGCTGTAGTGAAAAAACCCAATGTTGCTCTCTGTACGCATCAACAAGAAAAAGATTTAATGTATGAGGATTCCGCACACTTGGATTGTAAAACAGTCCCTCCTGGAATGTAATGCAAGTACTCCATAGAGGCGGGAAAAGACACCAAACAGGTGATAGCATAATGCGGCAGAGTCAAAGACCATTAGATGTATATTTTAAAGAATTGATAACAATAGTTCAGCAGACAGCAACGTTTTCAAGCTAAACCTAGAGAGAAAAACCATCTTTCAAATGTTGGTCAAACTGAGCATTTATTCTGCGCACTTTGAGTCACCGAGGGAAGAGTGGCCTTGTATTAAGGTATTGTCATTGTAGTGTCAAATACTTTTGAAGGATGCAAGCTAGTTTTAGGTCTTTATTTTGTTTAACAATCGCCAGGCACTGTCCTAGCGGTGGTGAAATGCCCGAGAACTGCACTCTGTACATCCTCTGGCCAGACATGGCCAGAGGTTACAATAATAAACGAAGGAAGACCGCACTTGGTCTTTAGCTCACACCATAATATTGTGTGCGTGTGTCTCATTGCTGCTGCAGTGCTACAAGGCCAGGCTTAGGGCCTATGGTGAGGCCCCATTCAAAAGGAGGCCTAGCAACTCTATAAAGAGAGGAAACTGACTGGGACCCAGAAGAAATTGAGCTCGCTCTCCCTAATGTGCAATGCATCAGCATCAAGTATCGGAAGGAAAGAAAGAAAGAATGGTCCCTTTTGCAAGTTTTCTGCTTTTTAATATTTATTTCCCGCCTGGCACTTCAAAGGATCACTCAGTGTCAATTGCATTTAAGAAAATGTAATTAATTTTGGAAGAAAGGGGGTATCCTACGATGGTAATAGCTGGGGACTTTAATGGCAACATTTCTAATGCTCTACTCAACAAGAAGGGGAAATCTCCTCAAGAAATAGCATGCTTTATCCCAACTCCAGTTTTCCCCGATAAGATAAAAGCAGATAAAAAGGGGGGAAATGCTCCTGTCATTTTCTGAAACAATAAATGGTGTTATCTTAAAGGGAAGAACCGAGGGAGACATTCCGGTGGCATATTGTAGATTGGGCTCTCCGAGGTCTTCAATCATAGATTATTTTATCAGTAGTCTAGACCTGTTCTCGAAGGTACAATCATTATCCATTCAGTATACACACAAAAGTGACCATGCTTTCCTCTCTACTTAGCTTACCTCCTCGTGGTCTTTATGTACCTATGAAGGACGGGCAGGAATAAATTAAAAAAACGGAAGGATTCACTGGAACTCTAACGCAATCAGTAAATTAAATTATACAATCTTCCACCTTGTGCCAGTGCCTCTAAATAGAAGAGAAAATCCTATGATCATATTCGAAGAAACTATACAGTCTGTAGTCGCATCTCTACAGGTAAATTCCGAAAGAAAAGAAATTGTTAAAATTTCTAAGAAAGGATCCCTAGCTGATAACTCCCGCCAATTAAATAAATTGATCAGATGTTCATTTTGAGAGTTTTGTGTTGCAAGACAATGAGACATAAGGAAACTGAAAAAACTCCATCAACAGAAGAAAAAGAGAGACAAGCAAGCCCAAAGAGCTAGAGTCTGGACTGCTATATAAATTGCAATTAAACATAGAAACAATAAAACCTTCTGGAAGATCATATTGGATCAAATGGGGATACAAAAACCAACTCAAGCGACTCCAGTATCTTCATCAGACTGGGAAAAGTACATTTATAAGCTTTATAAATATAATCCTCAAAACCAGACTATCCATAACAAGTATCCTGTGCAGAAGTACCAACGTGTGCAGGATCCAATGAAAATTTTAGCTTCACAAAACTTTACTTTTATAACCTCCGCAAGGCCATCAACAGTGTTGGGTTCCGATAAAATGCCAATTAAAGTTTTACAAAAAAACACAGATGACTGGAGCAAATTCTTAGTACCACTTTTCCAATACTGTTTGATGAGTGGAGAAATACCAGATTCTTGGCGGGGGAGTATAGTGGTCCCTCTCTTCAAAAAAGGCCAAGGAACGAATCAAGCTAATTACAGAGAAATAGCTGTACTCGACACCACAGATAAAATCTTTGCAGCTTGTGTCCTGGATCACTTAAAAGACTGGGCCTTTGCAAATAAAGTGATCCCCGATACACAGGCCGGATTTCGCTCTAAGCACTCGACACTGGATAACATAGCTGTACTTCAGACAGTTCTTGACAAATATGCGACATTAAATGCTCAAATTTTATATTGTGCTTTTATCGATTTTTCGACCGCTTTCAATAGTATAGACAAACCGATATTGTGGAGAAAATGGAGAATCTGTGAATCCCTTCTGATCTACTCACAATAATAATCTCCCTACATACAGCTACTTGGTGTAGAGTCCAGATAGGGGAAGAAAAAGGTCTAATTAAACCATTTCCTACGAAGAATGGGTTGAAGCAGGGCTGCTTATTAGCCCCCTTACTATTCTCCATTTACATCAGCAACCTTCCCTGGCGCTTTTCCCAAATTAAGAATTTCCCTCCAAAGTTAGCACATGTCGATATACATTGCTTAATGTATGCAGATGACATCATACTTGATTGTACCCCAATTGGCCTGGAAAGAAATCTGAATGAATTGAGTCAATATGCGAACAAATTATCTGGTCCCAAATATATCTAAAACTAAAGCTCTCCCTCTTAGTGGCAGAAGGAAATCTTTATCTTTCATTTGGTCACTGGGAGGTAAGCTAATTGAGACTGTAAAAGAATATGTATATTTGGGCAGTATTTTTAAGCATAATCTACAAGATACAGCCCATCTTCAACATCTAAAGCGGAAGGCAGAATCACATGTTGGGGCATTACTGAGATTTTATCGTTCTACGGGAAATAGACACTTCAAATTGTTGTTGGAGGTCTACGGCATGAAAATCTCTCCAATATTATCCTATGCCATGGAATATACACATATCAAAACATGGCAGCAGATACACATAAAGGAAGGTAGTATACTACGAAAACTGTCCCAGCTCAAGCTCTTCGCCTTGAGCTATCTATAATGGAACTATTCGCCCAAGTAATCTCTAATATCATAAAGTGGGCATATAAGCTCTTGCATGCTGCGCCAGACACACTGAGATATTTGATAAAATAGGGGACTTTTAGAGAGGGGGTGTTCCGGTACACTTTCAATAGGTACCTGTTAAAAACCCTTGAGGTCTCACAATGCACTTTAGCACTTTTACAGGATTGGTCTCCAGCTCATCTGTAGCTCTTTTTTAAAACATATGGCCCCAAGAATCAGTAATAAAGAATACTGTATTCAACGAAAGCATTATAAAATCTTTACTGCGAAAATAGTATGTAAAACACCTCAGCCTTACTTACAGTTTCAATTAGAGCATGGGGCATGGCGTTGTATCCTCCTCTTACGATTGGGCATTCTCCCTATAGCTACTTTTATAGCTTAGTGGGAAGGCATAAATAACTCTAAAGGCGTTTGTGATCTATGCAAAGGTGGCAAACAAGATCTGCATCAGGTTTTATTAATTTGCCCCAACCCGAGATTGGTAGAGGCTAGACAACAGTTTATATCACCTACTCAGTTAAGAGACAATACCAGGTTAGCTCAAGATCTAATTATGCTGTGTAACTATGCAGCAAATTAATTTGTATGTTATCACTTAATTAACATTTTTAAAAGTTTTTTGGAAGTTTAATTTGAGTATTTTTATTAACTGTATGTTGTATAAGTAGTATTAATCAATCACCTTTAATTAGAATTTCAACAGTTTTATCCAAGAATAATAATTTTTAAATATCTGTATTTGTTGATCTCTTGTGAGGTCTGAATCAAATTTAAAAAAATGAATTGAATTGTGAGGCCCCAGTACATTGTGCAAACTTGCCCTTTTGATTTGGACCTACTAGACCTGCTGCTGACCGCGGCGATAAAAATGGTCCTGGCCAATTGGAAAGACACAAATAAGACATCATACAAAGGCTGGGTCAACTGGGTTACACATGTCAAAGGTGCGGATAACATTTCACTACAGAACTCACCCTGGAGGCCAGCAACCAGGGGGATGTGGAAGTCACTCGACACGTACCTAGACTCATACGAACCCCCATGAAACCATTTCCTCTTGGCGACCGTCCCCTTGTTCTCCCCGCCTCCTCCCCCCCCCACCCACACCCCTCGATGGGCGGTAGGGCGAGCGAGATGGAGCGCTTCTACCATGGCCCTACGGGGCGACGGGTGGGCTGACTTGGCTACCAATCTCGCCACAAAGCAAGCCATTGGGGTGACGGCTTTGTCACGCGGCTATAAGTTTTATTAGTCTCATTACTACAGAACCTTTCTTGAATCATCCTTTCACCCCTTTCTCTCCTGCTTCTTTCTATCATCCTTTGCCTAATTTTCAGCAAGTCAAATCAGAGGGGATTAGCTAAACATATATTTCAAAGTGCCTGTAAACACTGCTACAAACTACGTTTGGCTAACCTTGTAACAGAAATGCTAATGTATTTGCATATAAAAATTAATACAATCCTTTGAAATCAAAATGGTCTACACGATTTTTGATGTTTGCATTACAAAACGAAACTGACATTAACCTGCACGACCAAGTGCAAGACAAAGGAGAGGTAAAGAATAAAACGGTATAGCACTGTTGTCTGTTAACCCTTTCGATGCTGATGACGAGCTCAGCTCGTCATCACCCACGGGTGGCGTGTGCTGATGACGAGCTGAGCTTGTCACGTAACTCGGCTTTTAAAAAAAAGCCGCACAGAGCGAAAATCGCCGCAGCATCGATGCGGTTAAGACTCCTGTACACCATGGTGGCTTCTTCACGACCAGCAGAGTGAGGGTCAGTAATAACCCCCCATTAAGTGAAATTTATATTTGAGCGTACTGCCAGGCATGCCTCGTCTCTGCTGACTGGAAACAAGCCACGCGCCCACTTCTATTAGGTAGTTAACCACACAGAAGTCTGCATGACGCTACTTTCCTCTCAGAATGACAACCTTAAATCAAAATGTAAATCCTGAAGCAGCACCGGTCATTAAGCAATACTCTTATATTTCAAGCGTTGGCGTTTGTCAGTGAAACGAGGCGACAGAGGGCAAGGGGCAGTCACGCATTTCCACACCCATTGCAGAAAGGATTGAACGCAGGTGGAAGGGGCAAGGGCGGCGTTCGCGGGCTGTCAATCAGGCCTAGAGCCCATGTCGAGTCGTGAGGTGCGTCTCTACTCAAGAACAAATCCTTGCAAATGTGCAGTACAATGCAAGCAAAAAACAAAACCTGCTGCTGCATCAAGTCAAGATCTAAAATAGTGTAGAAAGCAAATTTTGAAGTTGTATTTGTAAAGAAGACAAATGTATATATGCTTCGGTACACAGAAAAACTTAAGCTACAGACATTATAGGGAGGTAGGGGGGATGCGGGTGGCTTGTTTTGGGAAGTAAAGTTACTGTTTTCTAGTCCCAATTTGAGCACGTGGAGGCCACCGGCACTCATTTTGGGGACTGGCACTTATTTTTCCTGGTCAGACATTTCACAAGAGAGAGAACTCATACAAATGGGAAAAGAGGAAGAAGAGAAAGCTGAAAAAAACGAAACAAAATGAGAAAGCGGACATCTGCAACAGTGAGTTAAAGGGTAAGGTGGTGTCTGGTAGTGGATTAAAGAGGCTGGAAGTGAATTGAAGATAGCACAGTCTCGGTTTTCGTGAGCCAACATTTAAGAGCACCAGCCATTGTCTTCTGAGCATAGCGTTGGGCACCAGCACGCATTCTTTTAACCACTTTCTTCCCACATGACAGGCTCCCTTAGCTTAGCATTTTGAGGTTTGATTAAATGTTTTTTATAAAGTGTGCTGCTGTGAAAAATTAAATCACAGTTGCGTTCTTTGTGCGTGTATGCAAGAGGAAATGTAATATGTGACGTTTCATTGTATTGGTAAGATTTAAAATAGTCCCTCATGCAGCACAATACAAGCACAGGAGGTGGAAGGATACGCCTAAGAGTCAATAGAATGAGGGGAGAGTGTGTGTATATATATATACCCCACTGGGCTGATTCAAAGCACAATATCTGGTAAGTACAAGTCGCGCAGATAGCTCCACTGTCAAATGAATCCTAAACAAGCATTGGCAAACCCCCCAAAAATGGAGTTAGCTGCCTGACTCTTAGCTTTGTTAGCACTGGTTTTCTTTTTTCATGGTGTTTGCAAAACTTTATTATTAGGGAAGCTGACAGGCTTTTTCCAGTCATGAAAGAAAAAATAAAACACTTGCTAAAAGCATTATCTTTTAGTCTCAAGAAGCATGCTTTATCGTACCAATCCCTGGAACTGAAAGAAACTACTTTGTGAGCTGATGTGCTCCTTGTGGAACAGGAGAATACCATCACTGAGTAAAATCAGCCAATGGCTGGAGTGGGAGGAGCCATTGCCCAATGCAGTATGCTTCAGTGGGCAGCAGAAACACGTGAATGACTCAATAAAAGACCAATGGATGAAGAAAACTGACTGAAAGCCCTATAGGTATATAAAACATATCCTTTTGATAAAAATAAAAGATCGTCGCTAATGCCCGGCCTACAAAGACCAAATTGGCCATCTTAACGCTGCCTAATAGCCAACTTTCTCTTACATGTAAGATTTTTCCGAGACAGTTGAATTAAAACTACAAGCAGTGTCTAAGAAAACATATTTGCTGCATATTTTGACCCTACAGGCTGTTTTTCTGAATGACTAGAATAATGAATCAGAAAGGTAAAAATCTACACAGTGATATAAAATCTCAGAGCACAAAAGTGTACTTAGACACGCTAATAAAAGACACACAATATCCTCCATTATAGTCAATTAGGACTATAGACCATCAAAAGGAACCCACTGTGTAATGATAGACATCCACTGAGACCCAATCAGAAATGCCAAGCAGTGAACAGGTTAAGGTGGATTATCCTTAATCAGTGTTTGTTTCTTACAAAATAAAAGATGCTCCTACAACTAAATGCATCGGGGAATAGACAGGGTGACTGGAATAGCACTCAAATGTGTCATATTCAGTCTTAACCAAAGCCTATACAGGACTAGAAAAATCAGTAAAATATTACCAGGCCTTGTAGTCTAGTAAATTGAGTACACTACTCGACCTAAACGTAATGTACTTGACCCGTGAATTGGTCTCATCCCGATTGTTACACAGATTACTTTACAAACTCTTCTAACTTTAGTCGAAGAAAAAAAAATGTAGGAAGACAAACTGACTTTTAACCGGTCTATGAAAGCAGAGAAATGTGACAAGATAATAAGATTTACAGACATCTTTATTGCTCATTCACTTTGTAAGCAAGCAGAACACCTGTTGTCAGGTCTCCAGTAGGAGTAGGCTCTAAAAATAGCTCGTCCTGATTAAATCAGGCGTGCTATAACGAGTGGGTGAGTGGATTTTTCAAGCCCTGTTACAAATCAGAATTGGATTAAATCAAGCAATATCATCAGGATTTTTCTGTGGGTTTCAGGAGTGCTCCGATAACGTCACCCCTTTCATCTCTCCTGCTCAATCTGTAACTATGCCACATAGCTTAGCTAAAAGTCCCACCACTCACAGTATCATATGTGTGCAGAGGAGATACAGCTACTGTTTTGGGGGATGAACTGAGGAATCAGAATAGCACCCCAAATGTCTGGAGTTCTTCCACCACTGTAGGAGAAGTAGCTGCCTGCATCACAACGTTGAAGAAATTAAGGGTGCAGGTAATGTGCAACTTTAGGAAAAATGCCCTCGATTATATCTAGTCAAAGATGTTAACCAAGGCCCCTTACAGGTGGAAACAACAGAAACTTGGGCATTACCACAAGAGGATGTTGTCCTTCGTTTGTCAAGTCCATGTGAGGTTGAAGGGCTAAACTAGAGCCTGACTGTACTGAACCATGTGCTGATAAACACTGACCATGAGGTGGAATAAAAACATCGCAATCCACTTGAGACCAGAAAATTCCAACATTTATACAGATCACCCCAAAAGTCAAATCCAGACGCTGCAGTGACTCCAGAACCAGGTGGCAAGGAAAAGCTTACATCTAAAGGTACACAAGCATGTGTCTCCAGCCTTAAAAACACTCTAATAGCTACTGGTCAAGAAAGAATGCACTTCAAGAGTCGAGGCATGAAGCATCCAAGCAAAGTTACAGGCTTAAAATACCTACCTAAATTGGAAGTTCATTAGGCTCCAAATTGAAACTGGTGAACCAGCAAATGCTACTTTATCTCTTCGAATAGATTAAAATCCGAGACATGGAGATAGAAACATCTGCATAACGGGGTCCATACTTTCATATCGCTCAGCCCATCGCTGAGGTGTCCTAGTTATTACCGGTACAAGAAGGACAAAAAGATCTCCTATGTTAAGACAATTTGCCAAATGCTAGCAAAGCATATAGGGACAAAATCCATCAGCCACATTGTCAATCTCCTCAGAAGGGACATGGAGCCCAACCTCAACACTAACAACTGCCAAAGACCGTGGATATACACTAGACACTGGGCCATACAGGAACCATCACTACCGTGGATCATTGCACTAAGCATACTGAAGAAATTATAAGGATGCATGCCAAACTGTACTAAAGTTAAAAATAAATATTTAGACCCTTTCCATGACATCGGAGCCTAAAAATAAATTTGTCAGTTATATATGGAGTTATGGATGGCTCCTCACCATCAATCATACTTTTTTCTCCAACGTTTGATGAATGTGCCCTATACAAGAATACATCACAGGTTGACTATTATGCACCACACTGGCAGTAAAAACAGCATTATGTGAACATCTCTACTTCGTAAACAAGAAACCCATCATCTCGACAAAGAGTGAGGTGAGAGAGGTGCAAGGGAGTCTCAACTTCAAAAAAGAAACAAGTGTGACCCACAACTAAAAAACATGGCAATAGTTTCTTGAATGAAAGTGAACAGCATGCTGCTGTCCAAGGGCGCCCCGATGCTAATAATACAAAGTCTATCTCCGGAGAACAGAATTAGAATGGGCTAAGGGGCCGATGAGCTTATGGTACTAAGGTTGAGGTAATGGGTGTTTTTATTTTACTACTAGATAAAATTATAAATAAAAACTTGTCACAGAAGGCGAAGCCACCCACAATTACGTACTGTAAAATTTCCATCATTGTATGGATGAGGATTCATTGGTATCAGATACAAGCCATTCAATGTATATGGGGCCTATCACTTCACTATTCTTAATGCTATCCCAAAGTAAATAATACCCCAAAGCAAATGGAAAGTAGTGTTTTAAATTTAGGGCTTTCAGTGTTTATAAGTATGGAGCTAACTTTTGGGTGAAAACAGATTCTAAAATTCTTTAGTTGTAGAGGGAAGATAGAATTTAACAGTCCTGCAACTATTTGAAGCCATCAGCCTCTTTTATATTGCCACACACAAGTGGTTCCGCTGTAAGTTGGAGGGGTTCCCTTGAAGTATTTTTTGACTTTTTTTTTTAACCAATTGAAGGCATGTACCTGATCTGAATACATTTTACTGGTTATAAATCATACTTGGCAAAACGTCGTTTTTAAGAAGTACGACACACAATAATTACAAGAAAATAATATATAACAATCATGTTTCTTCATGAAATAAAAAAAAATGTTTGGGCATCTGCAGTAAATCAGTCTCCAGAGTACATTTCAAGAAAGGGGCCAAACCTAAACACACTTCATGATTCATGGCCATCAAGCCGCCTAGAAACATTAATCGTACCTTTATACTCTTACACATTAGTTACCGCCTAACTATTAACGAAAACATATATATTACTGGGGCCATAAACCCTTGGGCGGTATCATTTTAGCAAACAAGGACTCATGATTGGCCACGAGGCTGACAAGTCATTTCGATATGTAAATGAAAAAGTTTTATATTTCACCTGTTTGCCATCTTGCTTTCTTAAAAACTTTATTTTATTGTATGTTATTTGTTCGCTATTGCTATTTACCTAGGCTGCATTTAAACACATTAAATGAACATGCCTGCCACCATGACACATTTTGCACCAGGTGAAAAATGTAACCACAAAATTGCTAAAAATAGCATACCTTGTACGTGTTAAAGCAAATCTAGGAAAAGATCTTACATTTTAACCCCACGAGTGCACGTATATTAGCAACATTTTTCTGCAGCTGTGACCCAAATTCAGAAATAGTTTGCCACACATTTCAAGTGCATCACAGGAGAACCCCCACCAGGATTCTTTGTGACTGCGAAACAAAATTAGTTCGCAGTATTTTGGCCACTTGCCCAGAAGTAAGTACATTAAGTACTTTCCCTGCAATCTAATTTTATTTGCGACGCTTACATAAAACTGACGAGATCTTTAAAAAGCAATAGATTTGTACCAAATGGAAAACAGCGCAAAACAGACCCATGCTGTAACTCAATGAAACAGCGCAATAAAGGCTTATTATAGCTTACTATAGAATGCCATCTCGTTCCCCCGAACTATTTGCACAGTAACAGTGATAGATAGGTTTCCAACAGGATGACAACCGATAGACACTAATGCTGTTTGGCTGGAGGGCGACCGCAGCACCTATCTCTGATTGAAGTCCCTGCTTCTGAGAGGCCTCTAGCTACACACTGGAGAAATGGTTCTTCAAAACAGACTGTTATTTTAACAGCTACCCGAGCATTAGGGCTGTATAAACATTAAAATGCTTTCAAATTGGCTCTTACACTTCTCTCCTCAGCTCCATACAGAGGGAAACCTAAAGCATTCTGGGAGTTGTTTTCCTGGTTTGCACCTACCGCATTGAATAGACTAACATACCTGGTATCGATGCTTTGCATGTTAAAAGCCCAGAACTGGAGACCATGTATGTGGGGGAATGAGCCTGACACACACACACACACAGTTTCTACTCTTAACACCTTAGCTGCTTCGAACGTTCAGCACCCAGTGCTGAACGTTCGAATAACGAGCGCTGGCCCGTCGGCCAACGGTCGTGCGCAGCACTGGGGAGGTAGCGCTCCTGACGACCGTTGGCCGACGGCAGGGGTTAGATACAGTTTTAGAAAACAGTAGTACATTACAGAACATCTGTATTAAGCCGACCTACCACTAAAAACAGTCAGAGGGGACACTGTGCCCTTTAAATGTAGAAATATACATGGACCCACCTTTAATTAAATTCACTCCACATACATGGGTAGACGCCTGTAAATTGAGAGCTAATTCTGCATCACCCCATTACCCCTGGATTTAGTGCTGAGTCTTAATGAGCCCAAGAGCATCCATTTAGGGATTACATGGTGTTAAAGGGCCACTCTCAAATTAGCCATGTCTGAAGTGGACAGTTAATTATTTCAGCTACTCTCGCCCAGTACAGAAAGGGTATTTGAGTTTTGGAAACAAATGAAATAGAAGAGTGTAAAATAAAATGTGAACACTTTCTCCACTGTCCTGCAGGCCACATGTTTGTGATTTGTAAGCAGACTCATTTTTGGGAGACCTTGAAATATTGTTGAACAATTCTAATTATTTCTGTCACATAAAAAAAGCACTTTCCATCCAGATTTCAATCTTCCTGCTGCCAGAATGGTAGGTGGAGGGAAGGCCTGGCACGCGAGGTCTCTGGGGAGATTGATGAGTTATATTAGGCAGCACCCAAGACTGCAAGCAGAAATACAGTTTCGTTCGCTTCTATACAATGTCCAAATTAACCACAACAGCCTTGAGATTGTGCTGTACTGTACACAGTACTATTTGTAAAGTGCTTCATAACCCTGGCATACCCTTGAAGTGCCTTTGGATGATCGAGAAAGAGGCTACTAAAGTTGTTGTGCATGGATTGGTAGTATGGGTCCATACCATGGAATATGTGGGTAAAGTCTGTCTCATGCTTGAGATTCGCAGAAGTAGTCCAATTGCTGGATTGAACAGCTTCTTGATGGGGACTACTAACTAATTCTTCACTCGAACACACGAAAACCTGATTCTCTTTGTGTTCAGCCAGCTCTTTCTCAAAAATATGTCACTCACTAACTTTACTGAAATTTGTGTGGACATACGGTTAAAAAAACAAAAACTGTATTGACAAATTCGGGACACCTGTTCACCCTACCCCAAATATCCCCAGAATGTCTGTATCACTTTACTTTAATATTTCTTGGTAAAGGTTAACATTATGAAAACAGACATTTCTATTTGAACAAAAACTGACTTCTGGTTATAGTAGTTTGCTGCTGTTGTTGACTTCAGTCATGTTTGGGGGCCTAGAGGGCCTTGAGAGTCTGACCATAGGGGGAGGGTTAAAGGTGTGGCTAAAATCAAAATATTATGCACGTTTTTTAGGTCTTTCGACTACATGTAGCTACATATTAAATAACTAAATAAAGTTCTTACTCAGTGGGAAATGCTTCATAGTACGTTGTGAAACCTTTATTAGTTAATGCACCGCAAAGGTCTTTGTGTAACCAGAGAGCCACAGAATTAAATCTGGATTGGTGCAGTGGAGAACAGTGACTTCTGCATTTTTAGCGCTACAAGGTCACAGCCTGTGACAGAAAGCACTGTGAATATGTAAGTCATTATGTTATGCTTGTATTACACACAGTATAAGACAGACTGATACAAAATGCGCAAAAAGTTTAACGATAAAATGGTGTTACCAAAGTACAGATTTTAGTAATACCCAGACTGTACGTAATGCAATTTTCTTTACATAAGTGCCCGTCCAACACCTCCTCAGGGATAGTAAGTGCTATGTAAATACAATGACAATTAAAAACAAGCTATTCACAGCTCAGTTAACTCTTTGCACTACCACGCAAAAAGAATAAATCTTTGTCATCAGAAAGCTTAGAGTGATTCGATCAATTAAAGTCAGAACCGGATCCCACACATCTGTTACATTTGTAGATTACCCTTTACATTTGCAGATTAACTTGTGCACATTTGCATTTCTTTCAGGAAAGCAGCACACTGGCACAAAGGCATGTTAGCTGTTTGCCAGGCTTCAGTTTCACAACACAGGAGACTCACTGAATGACACTTCAGCTGAAGCATTTTAACTATCGGAATTAACAAAGAGCAAGCGTTTTGGATTCTAGGCAGAAGTGAGGCTGATGAATGCACGCTCCTGTCCCATGACTCCACAGCCCCCCCCCTGGGGGTCGCTCCCCAAAGTTGGATACATGTGCAAGGTTGAGTGCAGAGGTGTAGAGTGGTGTGCTGCGGCAGTGAGTAGAGTGGTGTAATGTGTTGTGGTACAGAACAGATTAGAGTGGCGTAGAGTGCTGCAGAGTAGAGTGGCATAGAGTGTAGTGGTGTAGAGTACATTGGCAAAGAGTGCAGCAGAGGGGTGTAGAGTTGAGTGGTGCATAGTAGAGTGGTGTGGAGTCCAGTGGTGGAGAGTGCAGTCTTGCAGAGTAGAATGGCAGAGTGCAGTAGCATAGAGAGCAGTGGCATCAAGTGCACTGTCGTAGAATGCACTGGCGTAGAGTGGTGCAGAGTACAGAGGTGCAGAGTATAGGGGTGCAGTGGCAAAGACTGTAGGGGTGCATAGCAGAGAGGGGTAGAGTGCACTGGCAGAGTAGAGTGGCACAGAGTACAGTAGAGAGGCATGGCGTGAAGTAGCGCAGAATGCAGTGTCAGAGTGCAGCGGCACACAGTAGATTAGAGTGGTGTACAGTTGATTAGCATAGAGTGGAGTGGCATAAAATATATGAGCAAAGAGTGCATTGGCACAAAGTGCAGTAGAGTGGCATAGAGTACAGCGGTGCAGAGTAGAGTGCGGTTGCATACAGTACATAGGTTTTGAATAAATTGGTGTAGAGTACATTGAAGTAGAGAGCAGTGCCATAGACTAGAGTGAAGTAGAGCGCTTTAGGAAGGAGCTTAAGACGTGGCTCTTTAACAACTAAGATGGTCCTAATTCTGCATGCTTAAGTTCAGCTAGTGACAAGACACCAATGGGTATTCGAGCGCTTTAGAAGTTATTTTAACATAACATAGCATAGCATTAGTGTAGGGTGCAGTGGTGTAGAGTATTGCAGAGTACAGTGAGGTGCAGTGCAGTGGTGCACTGCTGTAGGTTGCAGTGACGTAGTGTGTACTGGTTTTGAGTAAAGCCATGTAGGGTGCATTAGCGTTGAGAGCAGCGCCATAGACTAGAGTGGAATAGAGTGCTGAGGGGTAGAGTGAAGTGGCACATAATATACTGCAATAGCATGGAGTGGCATAGAGTGAAAGGCGCAGAGTGGAATAGAGTTGCATAGAGTAGACTGTTTCACAGTAGATAACTGGCAAGTGCAGTGGCATAGAGTACAGTGTCATAGAGTGAAGCGGTGCACAGTAGATTAGAGTGGCTTAGAGTGGATTGGTAGAGTACAGCTGCGAAGAGTGCAGTGGTGCATAGTAGTGTGGGGTAGAGTGCACTGACAGATGAGAGTGGTGTAGAGTAGAGAGACAGAGTGAAGTGATGTAGAGTGGTGAAGAGAAGAGTGCAGTGAGGAGTTGCAAAGTATGGAGAGGCGCAGACTAGAGTACAGTGGCATGGTGCAGAGTAGAGCCGAGTGGGATAAAGTAAAGTATGCATGGTGTGGTAGCATAATGACCATTACATCCGCACAAACAGTTTTACTGATAAACGTATACAGTGCACAAACAATAGATAATGTATAGAAATGTCATCATCTACTGTACTAATTGGTTTTGATCTTATTCAAATATGTGCTTCCACACAATTCAGAATAACCAAAAAATGTGCTTCGTTTGTGTTTTCCATATTCTGTCATATCTGCACAGTTCATTTACAGCTATTTAAATTTTGTTTTATGATAGAAGAAAATATTGTACAGCACACCCCAAGTAGCCAGCATGATTGTCACATAAATCCTCTCACTTTGAAGTCAGAAAAAAAAGTAAACACCAAGCTCCCTGGAAGACAAAGCCGGACATTTGACCTCTGTCTTTGAATGCACAGCAAATGTGACAAGATAAGAACAAGATTTAAAGGTCTGTTTACATAAATTTAGTACCAGTGGAAGAATACAGAAAAATACAGTTTGGGAAGGTGAATGGACAAACAATGGTGAATAGCCTCTAACAAATAAAGCCAGCAAATATAAAGCAAGCAAATGTGAGTTACAAATCACAAAGGCAATGGTAGCAATAGGCGCAAGGCACACCCAGGGAAGTTTTCCGAAAGTCCCAAAGATGTTGTTAGCAAACCAGACAGCTGTGCTATCTGGTAGGCTTCGATCTAAAAATTGGGACTTGAAAAAGAGGCTTCCTGGTCAGGAGGCGATATATTCTTTGATCAAATACAAACACAAATTAAGAAGATGCCTATTGTTGATGAAACCCTAAGTGGAAGAAAGGAGGAAATCATATAGATTGAGTGCAATAGCTTCAAGGAACTGTCTGATCTGCCTGGTATCCAGCTCAAGACTTCTGCAGATATCAGATCATCCGAAGATGAACTGCTACTGTATCTGGCTGACGTTCATTGATGCATGTAGAGTTTTTTTATGTGGTGACAACTAGCTGGAGAGCAATGGTGTGTTGGAGTGCAGCTACAAGGAGGTGAGGCGACTCAAGATGGTGCACCTACTGAAGAGGATGGGAAATGTTGAATGATATGGTGTTGCAGCCCTTAAGAGAGGACAAGGTGCTTCTTGTAGCGATATGTGTATCTTTTTCCTGAACTGTAGGAGCCATGGGACAAGGATGGTGTATGATGGAATGTAGTTTCATATTCTACTCGTCTGGAACATAGATGGAGAATATTTGCTTCATGTATATTTCTTTTTTTGTAGTTCTTCCTTCTCAGTCTGGTGATATACGACTTTCTAAAGTTTGCTGATCACAGAGAAATTCAGCGTTTCCTTCCCATTGCTGGATGGGCGAGTTCGTCTATTTATTAATTGTTTGTTTGGAATGGAGTATGTCATGAAGATGAGGCATAGGAGGGCTTGAAAGAGCAGCCATCAAAGGACATTCAGAGTGGGCAAAAGGCAGAAACATATCCCATTTCTCGATGAGGAAGAAGTTTGATGGAGGATGCACTTCCTTAGGACATCATAATCTGAAACCTCTGCGAGCAGTGCACTGCTGCTATTAAGATGACGAAGGAACAGAGTTTGAACCGTGGGGCTCAACACTCTTTTAGAAAGACAGGGCTTGACCTTGCCCAGGAAAAAAAGCAATGGCATACAGGATGCTTTTTGTGGTGTGAGTTTTGGAGGATAAATTCTGGTCAACAAGAAAGCTAAGAAACCTTAAGAGTTCAGGCTGACTCAGTAGTGAATGTGTCCTCTTGCATATTATTGCGTCAATATTAAACTTGGTGGCAAGAACATAATCTACCTTGACAGAGCTTAACTTTAGATACCCAATGTGTTATATACACTGTTTGGATGCTGGACATGCATTATCTTAAATGTTATGTTTTTTTCCTTGCAGAATCTCAGCAGTACAGCTAAGTATTATGAGCCCACTGTTGAATCTTGATGTAGCGGTAGGCAAGAAGGGCACCAAAACTTGCAAGTGACTGATTTGGAAATGGAGTCCTGAGGAACTAAGCATGTCTCTAGCAAATATTGAAAGCTGGAAGTGCCAATCAAGCCAGCTGGAAGACCCAGAAAGAGAAAAACTCTTACTTAATATGGTATGATTGACTATGGGGTAGTGATCGATCACATGAGTAAAGTCTTTGATGACATTGTTTCAGGTTCTAGAACATAAAGGTCAATTACAATGAGGACCTTGTACTCACAGATTGAGATTCCTTAATGCTGGAACCAATATCAAGAGATATATCCTCAAGTATGACAGCAGTAAAATACCTATTGCTCAGTGAGGCAGTTTAAAAGAGTAAGTAAAGGAAATCCATGACTTTATTAGACGATATAGCAAAGAATAGATGGACTAGTTACATATATTTTTGAGATTTCCACATTGAGGGAACTCTGGAGAAAAATTTATTTTTTTTAACAATAATTGAATAATAAAGATAAATGTTGAATATAACCAAATGTAGGTTAGCAACCCTTCTAGTCAATAGTGTGCACTGAACAAATTACTAAATGAAATTATGTTCTGTATCTAATCAGGTTTTTATTAATTTCTGTTTCCCAGATTAATTATTGTTTAAAACTTCGTGTTGTAAGAACATTTATCCTGAAGAAGGCGGGGAATTTCCAGATAATCCGCTGAAACGCTGCGAAGACACTAGTTTCATGGAAAGAAATAGATTAATTACTTTAATAAATGTTTTAGTGGTTTTACGTTAAAGAAACATATGCAGGTGGGATTTTTTTATTTATATGTGTAAATTGATATTGTGAATGCACTGTTGTGTGTATATATACAATGTTTGGAATTTCCCTTTTTTATTTTGCATTCATATGAAATTAATATTTGAGGACTAAATTGGAAGATAACTGATTAATAATTAAAATAATAAACTTTTAAAGAAATATAAATAGAGGAAACAGATTTTTGGAAGTCTTTATGGTAATATACTTTTTGAGAGTATTCTGCTTCAGGGCACTATGTTTGAGGATAGATGTATGAATTAACGTATAGCACAAAAGGGATCCTTGAGTTTTATAGCAGGTTCAAGTAGTTCAGTAGATGAGATTAAAACTATTTGTGATCTAGAGATCAGGAAGAAGCAGGGGAGCAACGTGGAGACTAGGATGGAGGGTTCTGTGATCATCCGCAACAGACTTGTGGATAACAGAAAGGTCTGCAGCAGTCTTGTAATCTTGTGTTTTTATGATGTGTGCAGTAGGTAATGGGAACAAAGACATTCAGTGTGCAGGCAAGTGTAAGCCAAACCTGTGCGACAAAAGTGCAAGACAGACTGCTGAGCGAGTGCTGATTAGAATGAGGGTAGGTGAGGTGCTTTGGCTGCTGGCAGCTTCTGTGTGGTAATATATGAAGTTGCTAGAGGGTAACCTTTAACTCTGAAAAATGTGGTGCCATTTTCTGAGGGCAATGAATATGGAAACTGCACCGTTTAGTGTTCAGGCACATGAAGGTAAGAACCTTAGATGTGAGATGTTGGCTGTCTGATCCTACGCCACTTCTAGGCATTTCTCACAGCTAATTAGGAGACTACAGTTGGCTTTGAAGAATATAGGTTGGTTATATAGAGTCCTATATTTAAAGTCACCTCTGGAAAACATACCTTTTCCACCGGCACCAATAGAAAATGATGCTGCTGGGAGCGGCAAAAAGGAATGTTTTGCTGATTGCTCGCAATGCATTGCACCATGATAAAGTAGCCTCAAAGCAAGGGCTGAGAGAGGAGCCATGGAAAACAGAGGATACCCGGAGTCATTGAAGGTATGAAGAAGGACCCTTGTGGACTGAGTTGTCTTCTACAAAATTGCAATATCCCTCCAGACACAACAAGTGCTTAGAGTAGCTATTTTAGAGCACGAAAGAAGGGAAGACCCAAGAGAGAAATAACACTTCTAGATGACAAATATTCAGCACAGGGCTTTGTTTTTGCCTGATGACTGTTTTATGTATGTTCTTCTTTTATTTTACCCACTGTTTATCAATGAACCAATATCCGAAGTAAAAATACTGAGAACTGTCGCTGGCCAGCCTCACACACAGTGCCAGGCCGCTTTCACCAGACACAAAAGATTCAATGTTGAAATTTGCTTCTATATATGTACGAGCAACTGGCATGTTTTTCCCAGCTTTAAATGCTTCAGATTAGCGACTGTCATCTAGTATTGAAACCTTAAAGAAGCACAGCTGGAGAAAAATGGGAGAGGTGTGTTTCGTAACTCGACAGAACAACAGATGTCAACACCGCTGCTTCGACGTGAGCTGATCATTACAAAGCGAACCAGTAGCACATCCACCACACAAACTCATTTCAGAGCTCGACCAATTTCCTAAAAGATCTGAGACCGAACAGCAGGAGCGGATCCGCAGAAGCAGCACAAAAGTGAAAATAAGAAAAGAATAATTAGGACACAGCACGAAGAATTGTACAGGCTCAATCACACATGCCTTCTATGGTTTTACAGAAAATCCAAGTTTCCACTACATTAAAGGGAATAAACAAACCATTACAGATGCACATGAGAATACTAAGCAACGTCCCGATCTGGAAATTTCAATATGAGGAAACTCCTGGATGTATTTTTGCCTTTGCTCAGTATGCCTTGTTCATGCTGCACTTCAAGCTACCACAGGAGGTCTAACTGACTTCACAGCTGCCACAGAAAACAGCTCTGATGTGCAGGTCAAACTGAGATGGCAGACTGTTGGCTAGCCATCCTGCTAACAGAATTTACAAACGGTAACCATGTGTTGGCCTTTATGAAACCCCAAACATGTCTACAGGGACATGCACTGCAATCTGTTCCTCAGAATCACATGTTCATGAAATAACCTGCTCCCCCTCTGGTTGTAAGCGGTCTGTTTCAAAGCAGTCATGTGCATATTGGAGTAGCATGCTACTCGCCAAAAAAGCGTTTTAACACCCCATCAGGGGTAGCAACCACTATATAAATGCAAACCTTTTTCTCTCTTCTATCCCTCCACTATCCTTCTGAATCCAAATAACTCACTAACATATCCACCATTCAAATTATTTTCATATTTCACTATAGTAATTCACCACTAATCCTTAATGGGTTCCGGAGTAGCATGCTACTCACCGAAAAAGCTCTTCGACGCCTCTTCAGGGGTAGTGAGCGCTATATAAATGCAATTACAATGCAATATCGAAGAAGGCTGACCGATGTGTCATTGGGATTTTGCTACTGCACAAAGAAGAATGGAACGATGAATATCAATCTTACTGGCCAAACATCTCAAAACGAATACCTGTAGCAAACCGCCTCACAGACTTTAAGAGGCCATTAATCCTATCGTCTTTGAAGACCACAAGCAGAATTCCCCAAGCCAAATAACAGCAAATGTACATGGATCCTCAAGTCAGACTAAACAACCATGCAGAGATGACTAAAGTCAATAAAACGCTGAATCAGCATCAGCTTTCTAAACGTGGATGTACAATGCCGTCTTTGGTCTAAGAATGAATGAATAAAAGAGTGAGCAAATACTTTTCCTAGGAAACTGAATACCTAGCATAGTTGTACCCAGGCTGTGGGTGCCATAAAATACTTAACATTATACCGAATTGATTTACTGGATCTAGAGTAAAAACATGCAAGCAAAAGCAGCAAATACCATGGGCAGGCATTAGAAAGTTTGAGTAAATGGTGAGTATCTTCAAGCATTGAGCAGTGAAAAGCAAAGAATATGTGGAATGTACAGGACTTACCTTCACACACTGGGCAGCACTCTCCAGGCACCTTGACTGGGTTCAGACAGCTCTGTCCACAAGCGGTGGCCACGCAGTGTGGCTCACCATTGATGCACTGGCAGAAGGTACAGTCGTCTTCCCGCCAGCGGTCTCCATGTGCTCGAATCTGACCATTAGCGTAGCAGCCCGCTGGGTTATGTACTGGATACACTGGATCTACGTGTGGAAACAAGGTCTACAGTCAGTCTTGAAAGCACAGCAGTGAAGATACAGGTGTAAAACATGCTACACTTTTGGACCTTTGCTCTGTGCTTTCTTCTTGAAGGAGTCTTAAAACAACTCACTTTCACTACAGCCGTCAAACTTCATGCTCTGCCAACCACAGGTGTCTCTAGGGGGAACCAGATGGGGCCAGTGCCTCAACTCGGCTTGCCCTGCCCCCCCATGCCCTCCCACAACAGCTGTATAATGTGCCACGAGGCAAAACAAAGAAGAAAAAAAATCAGACACCGCACTTGCCCGATAGTACACATTAGTTTGCCCAACTTCCTTCGACTTCATAGCAGCAATTCTTTGAGGCAATACATGTTTGCTTGAAATACTTAAATATTTCTTCGTGTGGATGTTTGTGTGTATATATAAAGAAGTATACAAAATTAGCTTTTAACCATTTAAGTGAACCTCCTCCTCCCAATTGCCCCTTGTAGGTGACCATACCAGATTCATCTGTGGCCCCATCTAAAAATCACTTGTGGAGGCGCCATTGCTGGCATTTGAGTGGAACAAGACTGCACTATTCAGAAGACAATCATTAAGAACATGTTGGGTGGCTCTGTATAAAAGTAGGTGTCTTTATAGGGGCCCCAAGAGTCCTTATAGCATACAGTGCTATTGTACTTCTGTACCCATGAGGGTGAATAGGGTTCTTACTACAAAGCTGAGCGGAATATGGAAAATAAAGATCAACACTTTGAGGTTTTATATCTCTTATTGCCCCTTTAAATTTATGAAAACTTTGTATAACATATATGCTGCTTTGGCCAATCATATCGATGGAATGCATTCCATAACGGTCTACGAATATTCCACGGTTGCATTGCCAACTATTATTTGACAAGTGAATAGGACAAATTCACACACATCAAATTACTGTCTCAAATGCTTCCACATACCCCAGGACAGAGCTATACTTACATTTTACAGTCCCTGAAAGTTAACCGCACACAAATATAATAGGATTGCTTACAGGGCTGGTTCTTCCTCGAAACAGAACTGTTCTAGTATTTTCCAGTCCCTACCTGGGCAGAAACACTTAATAAAGGATACATCGCAGTACAATATCAGCCCAGAGGTAGTAGGTTGGTAGAACGGTGAAGAGGTTCTAAGTGAAGGTGCATAACTATTTTACTTAGTTCCATAGACCAATTCAAATGTTTTCCAGTCTCAATAGGAAACATTGTTGAGCTACTAGGAGTTTATGCTGTGGATGTACTTTTAAGTTCACTAACACGAGAAGGAACACTGCAGGGCTCAGTTGTAGCATTTCCAGCCTTGGTCTTTGCATAGCATGTATCACATAAAAAAACCACTGTAGGACTTAGACCAATTATCTGCAGGCAAATGCATAGCACACATCACAAGAAGAAACACTGGTGACATCTGATTGTACAAAGAAGAAGAAAAAAATCAATTGAAGGCCCAAGTGCCACTGTTTACTACCCTCTGTCTCTGTACAGCACGCAACACCAGAAGAAACAATGATGGGATTAGACCACTGTTTACAAACTCGTCTCTGCAGAGCAAACAAAAAAACACTGTAGGCCTTAGTCCACTGTATACACACCTCGGCCCCTGCAAAGCAAGGAACACAAGAAACACTGTAGGCCTTAGTCCACTGTTTACAAACCCTGTAGGACTAAATTCAAGAGTATGCAGTTTGTCTGTTTCAGTCTACAACACAATAAAAAGACTAAACACTGTATCCTTCAGTTCTAGTGCGGGCCAGCCTATCTAGCTACATTTCAGACACCACAAGAAAAGGCAATCTACGCCTAGTTCCTTTTTGTGCTCCTGTCTTTCCAGGCATTTTCAGGTGCCACACCCACTGCAGAGCATACAACACACAACACAAGAGGAGGCATTGCAAGACTATTTCCTCCCGAAGACAATCTAGGTGGGTAACCTGCTCATAAAGCAGGCTGAAATGACTGTAAAAACCAAGCCAGAATCAGAAAAACAAAAAAAATAGATGTTGCGATAGTATGTTTTTGTTCTTTTTTGCTAATGGGCTTTGTTTCTACATCCAGTGTAGCTTGTACTTTCTGCAAGGAGTCATGCTCATAATGAAAAGAAGTGCATTAAAAAGTATGGATTACAGTGGCAGTGAGTCCATTAGGGCGCTGGGGCGTTGAACCACAAGCCGCACCCGCAGCGGCTCTGTCTGAACTGACAATACATGTCAGTCAGTATGATGCCGGACCACCCACCCCCTTCAGAGTTTGAAGGGGTGGGCGGTCCGGTGTCATGCTGACTGACATGCATTGTCAGGCCAGGAGGTGGCAGCAGCACAAGTGCGCATGTTGGGTTTAGGTCGGAGAATTTTTCCGACCAGCAGTCATGCGCAGTAGTGTTTGCTCTGGCTGGCAGCTTTGCATTAGGAGAGCGAGGGTTGTTCAACGACGCAACCCTGAGTCTCCTAATGGCCGGGCGGTGAGTATCCCCTGCTAAACCAATCCTGGCGCTGCTGGAGAAGCGTCAGAATTGGCTGAGAGGGGTTGCAGCCAGTGACGCGGCTGTTCCATTTGTTTTTTTTACTTTTGTATTAACAATTTTATTAATTGGTACATAATGCTGCATACTTTGGCATAGAAATAGTGCATGGCATTACAATCGATCATAAAAATATTGAGTACCTTCACATGTTCTTCCTTACTGTTTCCTCCCTCCCCCGAGCGCTACAGCGATGTGAATTTAGAATAAACATCCCATCCCCCCGGCCTGGAAACTTATTCGCTGATGGCAGACATCGACTCAACCCTAGGAGGATCGCAAATATTGCCTCTGAATTCATTCCACTTTCCCCAAATCCTTGTCCAGGCTGTTCCATTTTTGAAGAAGATTAAGGCGCCAAAGCAGGACCCTGGCCCAGAAGCCGGTCAGGTAAGTTTTCTTTTTATTGAATTTTAAACTCACCCCGGCAACCCATTCCTGCGCGACCGCCCAAACGAGTATTGTGACTGAGCCGCGACTGTGCGCGTAGGATGTATAATTAGATTCTCTGTGAAGCTAATTCAATCCATGGTGTCTTTTGATCAACGTATTGCCGGACATCAGCAGCTCAGCTAAAATATACTTTTGAAGGTATCATTAGATTCAAGGTATTGCTAGGAAGAAAAGGGCCCTGGGCTCAGGTACACTTCCAACTAGCATAGTGTACGGAAGTGATGGACACACTGAATGATGTAGAAAGGGGGGCCCAGTATAACCTCACTACCCAACACAGTTATTAAGAAAATTGTTGGCATATCGAAACACACATGGCGCATCCAATTGTGTTTGGGCTGTTACACCAGGAAATTGAGTGCAAATTGGCTATTCAATTGTAAAATATCCCCATCAGCTTGACTCCGCTTAAGAAGGTACAATGAAGTGCGCATTGAAGGCCATCTTCAAAGAAGGAATAAGCGCCTGGCCAAATTACCTGCAGAGTGCTCTTAATACTTGAACTTGAATTCCAGACTCAAAGCATACTGCGGTAACACTGCAGCTAAAGCGCATTTTAAAAACTCAAGGTAGGCAATTGTCCTAAGCGTTTTACATGCAAGAAGCATTGCACTTTGCGGGGCTCCAGGTTTGCGTCATTCATACGAGGCAGCAGGTGTTGAGCTATATTTGAAGGCCCCATTACACAGGCCAGCTCTAAAAAATATACTGTACATGAGGCTCCTGGTACTACCGCTATGGAAATTCAGAGCGCATTGTAAATCAAAAACTGTGTGCCAACAGTGGTGTCATTGGTGCACGTATGTTACTGAATCGCGCAGTCACCTATTTTGCTGCTGTTCTGCGCTGATGACAGACGCTCTTTGGATGACACCTTTATTCATGAAGCCTGGGATAGGAACTTGCAGGTAGCTGTTACTTACGTACATGTGTTATGTTCCAATGGAACCGGCTAGAATAGCAAAATACTGTTCCATAGAAGCAGCCCTGCTAAGGGAATACAACATTTGACGGTCATCGGTTGTATATCCCTCCCCTCCTAGAAACCCAGAAAGGAACTATTAGTTTGTCCACGCCCACTCACAAATGCTGTTCACAAGGATTCTCATAAGGGCGCATTGCACTTGTGTTTGGACTACTGTTGTTGACATGTATGTATTTTAGATCAAACCTTGCACTTTAGCACTTTCTCTTACTTACTAAGTGACTTGGAATTAATCAAAAAGTGTCTGAAGCACTGACTTAATCCTTGCACTTTAGCCCAAACCAAAGGCAGCACAGAATGCCAGAGAGTAATTACTTGCTTGTTAAGTTAACGACTGCCCAAGAATTGTGTTTAAAATGACTCGCATTAAGGCACAGCGCACTTTTGTATGATCCTGAAACACTGTTACTTTTGTATTTTAGATCAAACTTTTTGTGTCTTGTACTAAGCGACATACAATTAATCAAATACTTTTATCAGCGGGCCGCCGACACGGTGCTAATCATACTCTTGCATTTTAGACCAAACCTTGCACTTTACATGACATAAGGCTATTACAGTGATTTACAAACATATAAGCTGTTAAGGTGATATGACTGAAGTAAATGCTCGTATGCTAATATCTACATTTTGTTTAAAGATCTTTGTCCATAGATAAATTAGGGAGCCATTATGACAGATACTTTTGGCAAAATATAATAAAGAACGCAGTGGGCTTAGTGTGATGGGAAGGAAGTGGGGATGAGAAAAGACTGTGGTTGTGAGTTTAGGCGGCAGGGCCTGAAGAATGAAGGCAGCAGTGGCTGGGTAATAGCTCAGCATTACTACATGTGAAACTAAATAGATTAATTTCCACTGGTGGAATAAAGCAGATTGAGGCACATATTAATTGGAAAAATGTCATGTAATAAGGAGTGGTGAAAATGGTCTGAAAGAGCAGTAAATTAACAATAAAAATGGGAGTAGGAGAACTCAATTTGTGCTCACTTCAATGTTTGCCCAGAATGCATAGACATTTATACTGGCAAGAAGGGCGCACAATACAACTTTGCTTTGTAAAATTTGCTTGAAAATGCACCATTTGCCCACTCTTTTTTCAAAGATTTCTTGGAGGAGAACCCGAACGAACCCCCCTAGGTTGTTAAGGCTAGCTCACTACGTTCGCTCATCGCGGTACACTCAAAGTAAATTTTTACGCCAGACTACTTTCAAATGTCATCAGCCGCCACTGGTATGGATGTGTGATTGTGATTAACAAGGAGCAGAGTAAGAGAGTGTGGGGAAGGAGTCAATCAGGTAGGTAAAAAGAACAACATATTCTGCAGTTAAAATGTGATCTTTAGCCTACATGTAATTGAATATAAAATGTAATCCAGGCACCTTAACTAAGCATTGCTAAAGCCAATAATAATCCTGTATTTGTAAAGCGCACAGCTACCCGTAGTAAGTTTTCCGGCGCTGGGGGCCGTCGGGAAGATTAAGCAAGCTATTGCCCAGAGTCACATTATTTTGAAGCACAGGCTAACATGGATGCTTGCACTTACAAACTGAGGTGAATATTTTCTTCATTTTACTTACCAATTCTAGATGGATTACTAAATGAAGTTGCATGACACATCGATCAAATGCCTTTTTTTAAAATCAAGAAATCAATAAATAAACAGGGAAGTGTATTTACAGTCGGAAAGCCACGGCATAAATGCAACAAGGGCACACACCAAACCATACTTTTTGGGCCCCTAAGGATATCTTTGTGAGTATGGAATAGAACAAGAATGTATTCTTGGATACTCAAAGCTGTCTGTGCCTCTAATGGCATCAGCAAAATTCCAATCACCTTAAGCTCTACCATCTAAAGTACATGAAAATGCTTTTACAAATTCCACTTTCATACCTCTGGTGCAAGGATTTTTGGAGCCAGAAACAAAAGAAACATTTTGTAATTCGTGCACTCTGTTTCCTGCTAGCGACACGGTAGGATTCGAAATAATTTGCTGCAAAATGAGGTGCCATTATTGCCATATAGGGAAGTTACATACAGTGGCTGTAACGTAACATCGAGCCTGCTTTGCAACTAAAAGTAACTTAAGGATTTTGGTTTTAGGTTTACGAATTAAATCCGGAGCCTGTTGATAAATGCTGTCTGCAACAACTATGCACTACCCCCAACCAATATATATGAAACACAGCCATTAGCATTCATGTCAGGCGTCACTGCTGGGGCAAAGGCCTAAGAGCAGGGTATTTTGAACGAATGGGTCTGTGGGCCACCCATGTTAAGGAACGGGGGATACCCCTAGGTGGCAGTCAGAAGCGTACGACTAAGAGTCTCTGCGCCACTGTAGTGTTCCGCACCTGAAATGAAAAACTGGAAGTGAAGGCACGCACCATAAGTACCTGCTTCCTATTGAGAAGTGTTGGTACCCTACTGTTATAAGTATTGTACACCAACAGAAGTGCAGATGTTCTACATTTCAAATTAAAGAAGTGCAAGCACTTAGTATCTGGCAAAAGTCTGCCAACTCTCACAGTGCCGTCATGCGCCACAGGATTTCACATTGCATCACACGGCAACGTAGTGAAGAGCCTATATCACACAGTGAGCTGTACATCCTTTCATACAATAGGTCTCCAGCTCAGATGTGAAAGTGTTGCACAGATGGGATCAATTTAAAATCTCCCCTGGACATGGGGTTCGCAGGGTTTTATGTGGGATGAAAAAAAGTGGGGGGGCATCTCTAACATGGGTATGCATTCGCAATTTTTGGCATGGCTTAAAGCATTAGCTAAATTTCTGCGATTTCCATAGCACACCACCAGACTGTTATATTGGTGTCTGCCTGAGCTTTCTGCTATTGCATCCAGATATAGAACAACTGACATATACCTAAAACAAGCAAGGACTACTAGCTTTGTCAATGGTTGTTTCTATGCACTCGTAGAGAGGCCAAAGATTGAAGGATTCTGTATTCTGAACTCTTTTTCGACCCTATGACAGGCACTGTGATAAATTAGCGCTGCCTTCAGCCTCAAATCCAGAGCTCTCAATTGTGGCCTGTTATAAACACATCGAGGCAACTCTGTAAAAGTTTATGCACCATACAACACTAATAAGCTACATGAAAATATATATAAAAACACAACATCCTTTGCCACTGGATTCAAGCTAGCCTGGTTGATGAAGGATGTTACCCAGAAACCGTTCCCAGGATGCTTGTTTCCAGTTCAGGGAAGACCTGGTTTGGCAGTTCGGGTTGGACTGTTCCCATGAGGCAGAGTCCAGACTGATTTGCATATAGCTAGGTCGGAACGGAGGTGGCAAAGTGAGCTAAAGAATGATGATGGATTCAACCCAGATATGTGACTGGGGGGTTCTGAAAAGTTTCAGCACTCCGTCCATCATCTCCTTGTGTTTGCCTTGTTTGCCCTAAGCTGGAAGGGTATGCCCAGACGTGGGTCCCTTGCTCACTTTGCCACTGGATTCAAGCTAGCCTGGCTGATGAAGGATGTTACATAGAAACCGGTCCCAAGATGCTTGTTTCCGGTTCATGGAAGACCTGGCTTGGCAGTTCGGGCTGGACTGTTCCCATGAGGCACAGGGTCAGACTGATTTGCATATAGCTGGGTCCGAACTGAGGTGGTGAAGTGAGCTAAAGAATGATGATGGATTAAACCCAGATCTGTGACTGTGGATGAGTGTCTGAAAAGTTTCAGCACTCTGTCCATCATCTCCTTGTGTTTGCTTAATTAAAAAAAAAAAAACGACAGAAACCTGGCAAGTGGAGCTCCAACCAGCATCCATTGGGAAGAGCTGCCCTTGTGTTCCAGGCACTGATTTTACCACCTTTGGGGCCAGGGGGTCGCAAAAGCAGGGCCAGGGGTCTCAACTGCTGCGACCCCTAAATAACGTCCATGTTGATGGCATGTCTGGATCTGTACCTTGTGCATTAAAAGCACTGCTGCTGTACAATTTACGCCTCCACTGCTACAAAGGGAAATCATGTTGTGCCCAAACAAGAGAAGCATCATCCTGTTTAACAAGGCCCCCTGCAACTATATATATATAATTGCAGGGGGGGTGAGGGTGTATATATATATATATATATATATATATATATATATATATATATATATAGATATAGATATAGATATAGATATAGATATAGATATAGATATAGATATAGATTAGATATAGATATATATATATATATATATATATATATATATATATGTATAATATAAAGTCTAGGTGGCACTGAAAAGGGAAGTCGGAAATACACTAATCATTAAGGATCGTGTTAACACGTAGGAATGGAAAAATGCATAAAGCAATTAGGGCCATTTAAAACCTCTGCGCCGAAGATGCTCTCATTTAAAATATTATCACACTTCCAAGCGGTGCTAATCTGCAGGGCTGCCGCTTCTGCAAGGTTTCAGGGCACACACCGGCTTTGTGCGTTCAAAGCACAGCTGACTGAATCGCTGGGACGGAATATTCAGCGATAAAAGAACAACTGGCTCTGGGATCTATTCTCTCTAATCTTGCGGCGGGAAGGAGCAACCGAAATCATTTGGGTTTTCCAGATTTATGCCGTCCTCCGGAGCGCTAATGCAAAACATTAAATCTGATCAGGCAAACTCTGCTTATCAGCCATCTGCCTCGTCACCAGTCGGCAGCTGGCGACCTCAACGCATGCAAAGTGCTGCCCGCTGCTGGGACTTTTCAACCCCTGTCGAGTGGAGAGGCTTAGCGACTGGTGCAGACTGATAGCGCGGGCCTTCGTCTGCCCTCGCGCTCTTCTTCCCACTTTGCATAATTCAGTGGCACCCATTAAAGCCGGAGAAATATCCCGCAGCACAGTGTGGGCCGAGGGCGGCGGCTTGAATTATTCAAGGCCGCCCAGCCTCCCCGCCCTGGTATGTAAAGCCGGAGGGCCAGCGCGGCTGCAGCTAATGAAAATGAAAGTTGCAGGCCTTGGGGCATGGCATGTCAATCATCGGCGCGCGAGCTCTCAGGGTCCTTCGGGCAGACGGCGGGGTGACGTAAGGCTGTTCCCGTGCTCACTTCGTTTCACGTGCAGCAGGGAGATCTGTACGACGAGCGGACAGGTGGATAATCAACTGCGAGCGGTAAGGTCCTCCCATGGGCTCTCTGAGGACGTCATTACCACCGGACTCTGCTCCTTGCTGTTTGAGGGCCACTGGAATTATGTGGCAGGGGAGGGACAAATTATGCCTCAGGGTTGAGTACATTATGCAGCACGAAAATGCAAATTATTCGGTTTAATGCGGAACATTTTGTGGCAGCATTACTTCGTTATTTTGTCTTTTTTTTACACATGTTGCTACTGCCTGGGAAAATGCTTAACCTTATTAGTACCAGTTTAACACCCAAATGTAGAAATAATCATCTGAAAGATGACTAATCGACCTTTGAGATGGGCCTGCTGCTACGCAGTTACACATGTCGCCATGTTTTTAGTAACGTTTGGTACGATTGAGCTAGAAAGGAATTTTTTGTTAAAAAAAATATTGCTTTGTGGCAAATGCAGCAAATCCATACTTACACGTGTACTGTTGTGCTGGGGCAAGGACAACCTAGGCCGCGTAGTGGGGCCTAATCTACGTGCTGTGTTTAAACAACGACACAGAGTCTAGCTAGTGCTTAGGGGCAAAGACCACGTGCGGTCTTACGCCCGTTTATTTATACCCGAGGGCTACCCCGCCCCCGGGCTGCATGCGTGCGTGCGTGTCTGGACGGGCCGGGTGGCTCCGACAGTACATCCCTCCAAACTCACAGATGTTTAGTCCAGCCTCACTCAGAGTCTTTTCCACCGCGTACTCTCCAAGCGTAGTCGCGGAGCCTTTGACTGGGATTTGGGTTTGGTCTCAGGTTGTACCGTTGGCTTCGTTGCGGTCCGGCCCTTGGCTCCTCAGCTGGTCCTGTAGCAATGTCCTCCACTGTTGGAGGTGCGATGACGCCTCCTGCATTTCCTTGGCTTTGTTCGGGATCTCTTTCTCGTGGCACTTGAGCTTCTTCCGGAGCGACCGGCAGGTCTTCTTCACACTCCACATCTTCCAACCTTTGCTCGGGCGTGGTTTCATCGGGAGTCACTCTCTTGAACCAGGATACATTCCTTGTTACAACTCGGGTTCCTCGGGACGCAGACACCATGGTGCCGTGGATGTTCACGATTTCCCAGACCTCCGGCTCGAAAGTGGTTTGGTACTTCCACTGATGGTGACGAGTCTTGAGGACTACCCAATCACCCACTGCGAGTGGTCTGATTCCTGCTCCCCTCGCTCGACTTACTCGTTCATTTGTCTTTCTCCTCCGATCTTGAGCCTCCTCGTGGTCTAACTCTGGTGCCTGCCACGCCGGGCTCACGGGTATACAGTCTCGCGGTGGTCTCTTGAACATTACATGCGCGGGGGCGCACTTAGTAGTGCAGTGCGGTGTTGGCCGATATGCATTCAAGAACTGTGACAGACATTCCTCCGGCACTTCCCCCTTTTCCACGCCAATCCGGAGAGCTCGATTCATGGTCCGCATAAACCGCTCCACCTCTCCGTTTGCCTGCGGCCACTGCGGGGTGATCTTCCTGTGTCGGATGCCTCTCCTTGCTAGATACGCTTGGAACTCCGCGCCTTGGAACGGCGGCCCATTGTCCGAGCGTACTTCATCGGGATACCCAAACATGGCGAATACCCGATCCAGAGCGGGTTTCACATGACTGAACGCCGTGGACGGGAGCACTTCCACCACAGGGAACCTTGAGCACGAGTATCAGCACCATGGCTTGGCGTCCATCCGGGAAGGATCCAAAATCAATGCTTATTTTGGACCATGGGGTGTCACATAGTTCTTCAGTGATGATAGGGTGTGGAGTAGGTTCCCTGCCCGTGATGACGCAGGAGTGGCAGTTCCGGATTTCCTGCTCCACCGCATTGTCCATTCCTGGGAACCATACTCTCCCCCTCAGCCGAGCTTTTGTCTTCGCTACGCCCTGATGCCCTTGATGGGCTAGTCGAACTACTTCCTTCTGTAGACTGGTGGGAATGACGATCGTGTCACCTCGCAGAACCACGCCGTGGGGCCCTGTGCTCAGCTCGCTTTGCGCTCGCCACATGTGCTGGCGAAAGGTCTGCTCCTCAGTCGTGAGGGCTCCTGCCCCTTGTAGAAAGGTTTTCCAACTCCTGTCCTCTAGGGTGCGCTTCACCTTCCGCAGGCATTCATCTCTGTCAGTGGCGGCCCCGATTTCTTCCAGAGAGAGCGCTTTTGGGCAGGCTTCCTGCGACAGAACCTTCACAAATTCCTCCACTTCCTCGAGGTCCTCGTGTTCCTGTCCCGCAGATTCCTGATATGGGTGACGGGACAGGAAATCTGCCGGGTTGTTGACTGCTGGCCGGAAGATGACCTTGAAGCGGTACGTTTGGAGCTGGACAGCCCACCTCTCAATCCTGGGAGGCGCGAGCCTGGCGGTCCCCGCGAACAGCGGAACCAATGGCTTGTGGTCGGTGACCACGGTGAATTCGTGGCCAAACAAATAGAGATGGAAGTACTGGCACGCCCACTTGATGGCCAGTGCTTCGCGTTCGATCTGTGCGTAGCGCATCTCTGTAGCAGTCAGTGCCCTGCTTGCGTAGGCTGTGGGGACCCATGTGTGATCTTCCGCCTTCTGCAGCAGGACTGCTCCCAACCCCACCGGGCTGGCGTCCACCACGACTTCAGTTTGGCGATGCGGTCTGAAGTATGCCATGACTTTGTCATCCACTAGGGCCTCCTTCACCGCCCGAAATGCCCCGTCTTCCTTCCTCGACCATGTCCATGGCTTGCCTGACTTGGTAAGTACTCTCAGCGGTTCCGACAAGGACGCCAGATTGGGGATGAAACGGCCACAGTATGTGGCCATCCCTAGGAAACTGCGATCCTCCGTCGCGGATGTTGGTTTGGGCGCTGACCGGATGGCGTCCGCCTTCTTGGGGTCCACTCGCAGCCCCTCCGACAGTACAACACGGAAAACGCTGCAGCCGAAGATTCTCATTATTCCAGTGGCCCCACCCACACCGAAATCTTTCTTTATTTTCTACCATCCTTGGCTCCCTAACAGCACTTGCACTCACTAAACCTACAGCACATTATAAGCCAAATGCATCAGAAACGCAGACGAAGACCTTCCTGGAAAGCGTTAGAGGATGGAGGGATGGACGGCCAGACATCAGTACGGTGAAGGGAGACTCAGAGTAATGAAGATTACAATGAAGTAATCCAGCCATTACCTAGTGCCGGCTTGTAATGCTTCTCTAGGGAGAGTTATCAATTAAGAGAGGAACAGGTTTTTGATTGATGGCATAGTGTTCGTGGTCCAATGTTGCATCCCATCCCGTTCAGTTGCCAGGCGTTGACTGATCCATACGTACAACAAAATTATAAGGGTTTTTCTATGCCACACAAATTTGGAAAATCAGAATGTTTGTTCAGGTAGCTTACAAATTCAAGAGTGGTCTTAGTAAGTGGTATCTGCTTCCTGCAGAGGTGCAAGAGCAACAGAAGGCTTGAGCCAGGGGACTGGACTCTCGAGCCAAATCTTCTGCGCTTGCAACTCATTCTCGAAGCCCCAAACCTCCAGTGCCTCCACCTGTGCAGCAGATGAGATGCTGGAAAACAGCAATGTAAAAAAGTCATGTTACATTATGTTACCAAATTTATAAAGAGCATGGCTTCCCCAGCAACAAGGCATCCCAGATCTGTTTCCAAGGTATCTGTATTTTTTATTACAGCCTCAGGGATTCAGGTGGGGGATCAGAAACATGCAATAGAGTGCTGTGAAAAAGTTGTACTCTACACCACTGCTGCAACCCAAACAGATTATCTAAAGGGTAGAAAGCCTGAAAAGCCAACCTGAAACATGGTCAGTTTGAGGCGGAGTCCTCACTTCAATTTTGTATGAGTGAAGGCCTTTAACACTGCACTCGAGACATTTGCTTCGCTGATACCTAAACTTGTGGTGACTGAGGTGTTGAATCTCTCCTGATGTTAGCCTCCTTGGCCGATGGTAGCAAAAACAAAATGGAATGCCCTATCTTCTTATCATAACCTTGTAAATAATTCTAAATAAGAATCTGTCGGCTTGATTTAATGTTATGTATGCATGCATGTATTTAACACAGTGTATTTATTTAGCTCCTGAGGAAAAAAACCATTATCCTTTGACGTTAAATAGGAGAGAAATGATGAGACCCAGTGGCAAAAATTCACAATAGGTTACCAGGAAACATGGGTTGAAATTCTGGCTTCCCCACTTGAACAAACTGTGCGATTCTATGCATATCACATTAAAAGAATGTGTGTCGCTTTAATTGAGAATCAAATCTGAGACCACAATAAAGAAATTCAGTTCAGGGTGTGTGCTACATAAAACTCACTTATGTAAGTTTTAATAGACAGTAATGTTACTTCACATAACATTCGACATACATACAGAGCATATGACAAACGGACATCTCTTGGCTTACTCATGGCAGTGTTGTGAGGGCATCAAACTTGCAAACAAGTTCACGTTTATTAACTACTCATTTTAACTGATGTCAGTGCAGTAATATCATCTAATGTACATCTACTGAAATACAAGTATTGAAGAAATAACCAATAACCTGTTTTTAAATTGTATTCAGAGAGCGCGCCTCTTTGGGGTCCACAGTGCTGGGGCCTAGGAGCCACCGTGGCTCTTGCGAGTCTTTGGCCGGCAGCAGGGGAAGCCGGGTATCATTTTGAGTTCACGCTGCCTGTCACCTGCGGGACAGGCAGCAGTAAGTTGCCAGTGTAGCTGGCACATCACTTTCGGCCCGATGTTGCAGTGATGTGGGGGCTAGTTAGGACGGGCTCAACCTCACCTCCCTCTTTTCTACTTATCAAATCAAATCATGGGATATTTATTTAGCGCAAATATCACTCGAAAGTCTTATGGCACTTATCCATCGCGACAGCGGTACAAGAGTTGCGGTGCAGTTGGAGCAGGTGACTAAGCAGACCTTCAGCTATACCGGGCCCAACGAAGTATCCCAGCCCAATCACTAGGGCTGCCTGGGTCTGACTGAGTACTTGAGCCCCATTCCATCGCGTAACAGGGTAATCTTAGGTAACATTTTGAGGCATGCAAGGTTTGGGAACAGGTCACAAGTAACAGTTATGCAACTGTCCAAAGCAGGAAAAAAGCTCTGAATGCAGGTATACTGGTTGCTCACCTCAGATATATGGTGTTTCCCTCATGTGTTCAAATGTAATGTGCAAAATCATGAGAAAGGTGATTTCAGTTACTTTGGTATACAAAACCTTTGGCTAATAAACTTAGAAACGCTCATAAACAACGGATACTATAAAATCAGGAATATTACATGTGAATGTTATGAGAATGGGAAACAGTACCAAATCGTTTAAATGTATGGAGTGGGTTTAGTGAAAGGGGATGGGCGTACATGGGTCTCCTCTTGCAAACAAGCATTAGAAATGCAATAGGTCTCGCAGCATTAGAGTTAGTGCTTTTAGAATTGTTTATGGGTTTTTTTGTAAATCTTTAGCATGAGGTTGAGGGTGAGTGAGGGTGAGTGAGGGTGAGGGGTTGAGGGTGAGTGAGGGTGAGGGTGAGTGAGGGTGAGGGGTTGAGGGTGAGTGAGGGTGAGGCTGAGGTGGTGAGGGTGAGTGAGGGTGAGGCTGAGGTGGTGAGGGTGAGTGAGGGTGAGTGAGGGGTTGAGGGTGAGGGGTTGAGGGTGAGTGAGGGTGAGGGGTTGAGGGTGGGTGAGGGGTTGAGGGTGGGTGAGGGGTTGAGGGTGAGTGAGGTGAGGGGTTGAGGGTGAGGGGTTGAGGGTGAGTGAGGGTGAGGGGTTGAGGGTGAGTGAGGGTGAGTGAGGGTGAGTGAGGGTGAGGGTGGGTGAGGGGTTGAGGGTGAGTGAGGTGAGGGGTTGAGGGTGAGTGAGGGTGAGGGTGAGTGAGGGTGAGTGAGGGTGAGGGGTTGAGGGTGAGTGAGGGTGAGTGAGGGTGAGTGAGGGTGAGTGAGGGTGAGTGAGGGTGAGTGAGGGTGAGTGAGGGTGAGTGAGGGTGAGTGAGGGTGAGTGAGGTGAGGGGTTGAGGGTGAGTGAGGGTGGGTGAGGGTGGGTGAGTGAGGGTGAGTGAGGGTGAGTGAGGTGAGGGGTTGAGGGTGAGTGAGGGTGAGTGCGGGTGAGTGAGGGTGAGTGAGGTGAGGGGTTGAGGGTGAGTGAGGGTGAGGGAGGGTGAGTGAGGGTGAGTGAGGGGTTGAGGGTGAGTGAGGGTGAGTGAGAGTGAGTGAGTGAGTGAGGGGTTGAGGGTGAGTGAGTGAGGGGTTGAGGGTGAGTGAGTGAGGGGTTGAGGGTGAGTGAGGGTGAGTGAGGGTGAGGGGTTGAGGGTGAGGGGTTGGGTGAGGGTGAGTGAGGGTGAGGTATTGAGGGTGAGGGGTTGAGGTTGAGTGAGGGTGAGGGTGAGGGGTTGAGGGTGAGTGAGGGTGAGGGGTTCTTCAGGGCTTTTTTTTTCTCCTAAATTAGGAAGTGGGACCTCCGTTTGTGAAATCCCACAAGATATTCCCTTCTGCTTGTGTGGTTTTAAGCTAGTAGGTGGGACATCATTTTTAAAGGAAAATTTGCTGAGAGCTAACCAAGTGGACGAAGAATTCGAGCAAGATCGTTGGCACTAGCTGGAGGGATTTGATAATTTAGTTACTACCTTGTTTCATGTCCAGTTCTGTGGTTTATCTGTAAACCTATTGCACTCTGGGAGTTGTAGTCTGGGTTTACTTAGATATTCAACCAATTGCACTGCACGCCTTGAAATGATACGTGTAGTTTTTAAGAGCCAAGACCAGGGATGGAACATGGATTCTTGCTGAAATGGAGTGAGGTTGGAACCCTAGCGGCATAAGAGGAAGTCCTCACCGGGGTATGTCGATGCTGCTGGATCTGAGCAGTCGCATTTATGAAACCAGTGCTGCATGGGGTGGAGACATGGGGGACCACAGCGTGGGGACTGAGCATGTTTGAGAATCTATGAAGTGGTCAGCAGCGGCATTTGGAGGTGGTGACTGTAGGAGAGGACTCTCACTGAAGGCCATGGAGCAGTTAAGGTGGACAAGGAGGTTATCATGGTTGGCGTGCCCGGGGTGGAGAGACGAGGCATGTGAGAGGGCTCTTCGTCCATGGACTGGCCGGGGGAGAGCAGCCGGAGGGAAGAGAGGGGAGGGGGGAGGAGAGCGAAAGGATCGGAGACACGGCGGGTAAAATAAACAAAAAAAAAGCCGGAGGGAAGAGAGGGGAGGGGGGAGGAGAAATGCGACACGGCGGGAAGGGGAGGGGGCGGAGCGGGTCAAATAAACAAAAAAAACAAGCTGGAGGGAAGAGAGGGGAGGGGGGAGGAGAAGTGCGACAGGGGAAATGCGAGACGGCGGGAAGGGGAGGGGGCGGAGCGGGTCTGTGCAGGGGAAGCTGCCTCGGGCTGGGGGTGCTAGGAGAGGAGGAGGGGGGAGGAGACCTTGGAAGCAGAATTTGGTGGCCGGTGATGATGTTTAACATGGCAGTTAGGTCTAATAAAAAAATGACGTCAGTGGCTTTTTTTAAAAGGTGCGGAGTGTGTCATTGGTCACCATTAGTGCTGCCAGTTTTGTACATGGTTTGGACCAAGCTTCGATTTTTAAGGGTGAGTTTTGACATGATGGCGGTGACTCATGGCTGCAGGGCTCTGGAGTGAGAATTGAAGCGGGGCAATTGTGGTGACTCCGCGATCGCTGCTGTGGTGAAGGCTCCGCGCCCGTGCTGCCAGATGATTTCTTCCTGCTCGCTGAGGAACGCCTAACACCCCCGCGCTAGATTGCTGCGCAGCCGAGGATTACCCAGGGCAAAGCTGCGGAGAGCTGTAACGGCGCATACGGGGTAGACGCTGCTGGCATCGGTTTGGCGGTCTTAAAGAGTAGCCACTATACACCCCTGATAGCCGTGTAGATTGCTGGGCTGCGCGAAACAACGTGGAGCGTTACGGCGGCCTGTGCTCATCTGGCGAGACAAGACAGCGAGCAGGTCAGGGTCTGTGACCCGCGTGGGAGAGTGCCGGACGATCCAGCCGAGTGCACCAAAATCGTGTGAGTATAGTGGATTCAACAGCGGAGCAGATATCCTCGGCGCCGGTACCGGAGCTGAAAACAAGCGCTTACCTGGGCACCGGTAGGCAGAGTACCGAGAGGCTGCATGCCCTGAGGGCCCATTAGAGGTGATTGGCGTACTGCTGCAGCCTGGCTTCTGTCGGCATACGGAGAGAGTGAGAGTGTCTGGGGCTGCGTGCCTCTAATTGCACAAACGGTTGATACAGTGGCAAACACTGTGGCCACGTGAGAGAGGCGCGGAAACTACTGGGGTGCATATCCTCGGTCTCTGACAGAGTACTCACACGCCGGTGGACCATGCGGTGCAGCCTACGAGGAGATTGCTGGCGGACCGCCTGTGCTGCTGTTTGAATGTTTGCCACAGTCACATCGTAATCTTCTGGTGTCCTGGTCAATGTGACTGTCTGCAGGCAGGGGAGGAGAGGAGGAGGGGGGAGGAGAGCGAAAGGATCGGAGACATGGCGGGTAAAATAAACAAAACAAAAAAAAAAAAAGCCGGAGGGAAGAGAGGGGAGGGGGGAGGAGAAATGCGACACGGCGGGAAGGGGAGGGGGCGGAACGGGGGCGGAGAGGGGAGAGAGAGAGTAGGCAAGGGTAAACAAACACGGACGTGCACGCGCCCGTGACTTTTAAGGTCAATGCGCATGCGCATAAGCTTAATGCGCATGCGCATTGACCTTAAAAGTCACGGGCACTGCAAGGAATCGCCACGATTCCTTGCAGTTAGATAAAGAGTGGATGAGCCCCTATAGTCTCGCTTGCTCGATGCGCATGCGCATCGACAGGCGAGACCTAAAAAAGTAATTTAAAAGTAATAAATGGTTAAGAAACAAGCATTTGCAATGCAATAGATCTTGCATTTACGAGAGTTCAAGCTATTATCATTTAAAATGGCGGGTCTTCTCTTCCACACTCTACTACAACAAGTCTTGCATGCGAGGCGACTCATTTTCGAACTAACAATGGCTTTAAGAGTGAAAGGGAGGGTCAAAGAAGGGAAAGGGGTGCAAGACTTACTTCCAGTAAAATGATTAGAACAAATTTAATTCCTTAACTAACCACGGAATTGCCAAAAAATACACAGCGATTTTGGTAAAAGTAATACAATAAGAAGTCTGTCAGAGATTATGCACCCAGATTATTCTCTAAGTGAATAATGACCACAAAAAAACACACATGGAATCCTTGAGAACTCATTCTATGCGACAAAAGCACAGACTTAAGACAAAAGTACCTCAACTTTTATATTTCCTAATTTCTGAACTTTCATTTTGTACCTGGATTTATTTATGCAGAGTGGAAAACGGCAACAAAATTGGGATGTTATTACCAGTATTTATTTATTTATTACATCATGAAGACCCCTACTATAGAAGGAAAAATAATATACTACCACAGGAATGTACCTTAGTACTAATGCTGGTGACCCTGTACGTCTATTATTTTCTGTACCTGTGACTGGAATAATGGGCATACCAGTAAGCAGGCACATTAATTAACACATAGGGTGTGAGATGACGTGAATAAGTCATTGATTTCACAACCAGGAGTGACGTTTTATTTTCGCAAAATCCTTCATTCTCCACATGGGATTTCTCTATGAAGGCATACACTCAAGTTTTTTGTCATTCAGTAACAGGGTGGCACTGCCTATTTTTAGGTCTGAATGAATAGATTGAATTTTATTAACTGTTCGATTAACTAAAATCGTTACAGCAAAAAAAAGAGCATTGTTAAAAAGCAACAAGAGCATTGTTGAAAAGCAGCAAGAGTATTGTTAAAAAGCAACAGGAGCATTATTAAACAAGCATTTACAATGCAATGGTCTCGGCAATATTATAGGTAGAGCTATTGGTATTGCTCATTATTTTTTTTTATCTTTTTTGTATCCCTAAATAAATGGCATTGTCATTTCTATCGGCATTAGCTTTTTTTGCATATGTGATACCTATTGCATTAGCAGAGAGAGAGAGTGAGGTAGTGAGAGAGAGAGAGTGAGGTATTGAAATAGAGAGAGAGTGAGGTAGTGAGAGAGAGTGAGGTAGATAGAGAGTGAGGGAGTGAAAGAGTGAGGGAGGGAGAGGGATGTTGTGAGGTAGTGGTATAAGCATAGAGTGATGTAGTGAGAGAGAGAGAGGTAGTGAAAGAGAGTGAAAGTGAGTTATGTTATTCTAAACTTTTTAAGCGCACAGACACCCAGGGGTTTCATGGCGAGTTAGTGAGATAGAAAGAGTGAGGTAGTGAGATAGAGAGTGATTGAGGTAGTGAGTTAGAGAGAGAGAGTGAAGTTGTGAGCTAGAGGGTGAGGTAGTAAGAGAGTGAGGTAGTAAGAGAGTGAGGTAGTGATGTTTTGAGAGAGAGAAGTTGTGAGATAGTGAGGTAGTGAGATAGAGTGGTGTAGTGAGGTAGAGAGAGTTATGTAATGAGAGAGAGGTAGATAGAGTGAGGTAGTGAGAGACAGAGACTGAGGTAGTGAAAGAGTGAGGTAGAGGGATGTTCTGAGGTAGTGAGATAGAAACAGGGAGTGAGTTTGTGAGGTAGTGAGATAGAGAGAGAGTGAGGTAGTGAAAGAGAGTGAAAGTGACTTAGTGAGATAGAAAGAGAGAGTGAGGTAGTGAGATAGAGAGAGAGTGAAGTTGTGAGGTAGTGAGATAGAGTGAGTTAGTGAATTTTTGAGGGAGTGAGTCGTGATATACTGAGGTAGTGAGAGTGAGATTGAGATAGAAATAGAAATAGAGTGAGCTAGTGAGATAGAGAGAGAGTGAGATAGAGAGTAAAGTTGTGAGGTAGTTGTGAGCCAAAAAGAGGGAGGGATAAAGCAGCCCTGGTTGTAATGCAGTGGTTGTAATGCATTCCTATATGAGCCACAGTATTGCCGCCTGATTGTCTGACTTTATATAAACTCTGCAGAAATAATCTGAAAACAAAGGGGAACTTATAGTAACGCATTCGTGGCTCAGTTTGTTCGTCACCAACAGACTGCTTTGTAGATAGATGACAGGGTTAAGGGACCTGTTGCACAGATCTAGTCTAGCTGCAGTAAGCTTCCGGGCACTGTACTGGGGAGGTATGTCCAGCGTTAATGGACTTGCTCTGGTACCACGTTTGAAACAACGTGAAGCAGCTCCGAGTGTTAATGTGCCTGTTGCGGGGGTCGTCTTGTGACCTGCAGGTGCGACGTGCCAGGTGTGGTGAAGAAGCTCAGCATGTACACTAACAATATAGTCTGGAGCACCAGACAGTTAGGTTAGTAATCCCAGGATAAACGTAGACTCTGTTTATTTTGCCTACAGGTAAACAATGCAACAAAGAATGCAGCCTTCCATCTACACTGCATCCTCTTCCCCCTGCTGATAGAGCACCACACAGAAATGCTTAGACTAGAACGCTAAGTGGAATTTTGGACATGTTTTGAACATCTAGCTCACATTTTCTCAGCATGTATTCCAAACACAATGGAGTGGGAGGCGATCTCTGAGTTCAAGGATACTACGATCAATGAATTACCAATCTTTTGGAATCAGAACAGTAATCAATGGGATATTCTCGGGGTCAGTTGACCCAACATCTAGCTAACAGTTAATCTCATCCAAAAAGTTTAGACACGAACCTCAGAATTCCATTTGATAGCTTCCTCGCATGTACCTTAGCTTCATTTTATCTAAGTACCATGAACATCAGTTAGGCACCATCATCTGAGTGCTGCTTTTTGGGAAACAACCAATATCATAGTTGGTACCATTTTTCGTACATTAAACTGCAGCTTTGACTAGGTCTTTGTCCTGGAATCTGATTTTCATAAGGGGTTAATTCTCTTAGAGTCATGATATGCCTCAACACACTGCTCTGAACATATGCAGATTTATAAAATATTGCGAAAATAGATTTGATTTCTCAATCATTTGTGAACCTTGCCAGTCTGGTGCCTGTCCAGCTATGCCATTTGATTCCTGGACTTGCTTGGATATTCATATGTTTCAGGGGAATTGTTCCTATAATCTTCATTCCAGTGAGAATTCCCTCTAGTGATATATAGATCCCCCAAATCATTAGACTTTCATCCAGGTCTCTGGTGGTCAATACAAGAAGGGTGCTCCTAATTATGAGAAATGCTTCAGTTTCTACCCTCTTGGTCATTACCACTTTCCATACTCTGTCTACTCTACACCATAGGAGGTGAAATCGTCTCTTGCCACAAGACCTAGAAGTTTTCATACATGTGGATCGATTAAGTCGTAGGCATTACAAGTACTATATGATCCAAGACTTTTTCCCTTAAGTAATAAGCCTTACCAACTAGCATGCATTTTCCCTGCAGAAATGCATACCGACTAGCCTGTGTTTTGTTTCTGGTAGAAATAACGGGTCAAGCCTTGGAAACACAGAGTGTATGTCTGGACAACAGCAAAACAGGATTTCGTTAGTTGTGATCATTTCACACATTCTTTAAGTCGACTGGCTCAGAGAAAGGTACTATCTCTGTGGGGTTCCCAAGTACCGGTCACATTTCCTCTAGTCTTCCAAGGATTAGACTTGTGAAAACTTATTATTGAAGTCTCCTACAACGGTTAGCATACTCCGAGTATTTGAGAGCAGGATCTGTATGGAAGAGAGCTGGAATGTCAATCTTAGGATCTAATCAATAAATTCTGGTGACAATGGGAGGTATACATGTTTGGAAGCGTAAAGGGCAGATCCTACCATGAGCTTGTCACCTATTGACCCGCTTGATCTTGTGACGCCTAATCAATTGGCAAGAGAAGTGATTTTGTAAAAAAACGTAGCCACGCCCCTTAATCCACTTACGACCCGTGTGTGTTTCTAGAAAGTCACAAATACCTAAGAGATAGTGCTATGAGGTATGGTTTAGGTCGTCAAAGATAGTGAGAATTCCTCCTCTTAGTGTTGTCTCCTGGTTATTTACATTTCAGGTAGGGGCATTAGATCTGGGCACCCTCCCCTGTTCCAGCAGTAACTACCTAGCACTCCAGCGAACCCATCAACCAAGAGTGTGAGGTTTGTCATTTTGAGCTTGAAGCTTAGTAAACCTTGCGTGGATGGAAAATTTACCACCGGCCCTGTACTCACCTGGTTTTGACAATATTTTTGCAACCAAATGACACAAAATTGATATTTTGACCTCACTTCGGAACACTTTTGTAGGTTCCACTGCCCTATCTTGCAAGATCTCCTTACTTTTATGTAATGCGCTAGTTCACAGTTTTGAGTCATTTTCAAGAGCTGTAAATGACACGTCTTACTATTGCCGCAAGTATTTAAAGCATTTAATTTATGTGCCTTGGAAGGATGAAAGGCCGAGTTGATTATGCCATCTGCAAATCCCAACAACTGTCAATAGCAAGTGCTTAATTTGTGTAATCACTTCTCAGTGTTGGCAACTACTTTCTTGAACGTGTTTAGTTGAGAGCAGCTAGCATGACATTACTCCAAGGGGGTGGCAGAGCAGGACGACGGAGCTGCGGGCGGAGGGAAGGGGGGGCAGAGCAGGACGACGGAGCTGCGGGCGGAGGGAAGGGGGGCAGAGCAGGACGACGGAGCTGCGGGGGGAGGGAAGGGGGGGCAGAGCAGGACGACGGAGCTGCGGGCGGAGGGAAGGGGGGGGCAGAGCAGGACGACGGAGCTGCGGGCAGAGTGAGGGGGGGGGGCAGAGCAGGACGAAGGAGCTGCGGGCGGAGGGAGGGGGGGAGCGGGACCGGGGCGAAGAAGGGCTGCGGGCGGAGTGATGGGGGAGGGGGGCAGAGCTGGACGGAGCTGCGTGCGGAGGGAAGGACAGAGCTGGACTGTGAAAACTTATTATTGAAGTCTCCTACAACGGTTAGCATACTCCGAGTATTTGAGAGCAGGATCTGTATGGAAGAGAGCTGGAATGTCAATCTTAGGATCTAATCAAGAAATTCTGGTGACAATGGGAGGTATACATGTTTGGAAGCGTAAAGGGCAGATCCTACCATGAGCTTGTCACCTATTGACCCGCTTGATCTTGTGACGCCTAATCAATTGGCAAGAGAAGTGATTTTGTAAAAAAACGTAGCCACGCCCCTTAATCCACTTACGACCCGTGTGTGTTTCTAGAAAGTCACAAATACCTAAGAGATAGTGCTATGAGGTATGGTTTAGGTTGTCAAAGATAGTGAAAATTCCTCCTCTTAGTGTTGTCTCCTGGTTATTTACATTTCAGGTAGGGGCATTAGATCTGGGCACCCTCCCCTGTTCCGGCAGTAACTACCTAGCACTCCAGCGAACCCATCAACCAAGAGTGTGAGGTTTGTCATTTTGAGCTTGAAGCTTAGTAAACCTTGCGTGGATGGAAAATTTACCACCGGCCCTGTACTCACCTGGTTTTGACAATATTTTTGCAACCAAATGAAACAAAATTGATATTTTTACCTCACTTCGGAACACTTTTGTAGGTTCCACTGCCCTATCTTGCAAGATCTCCTTACTTTTATGTAATGCGCTAGTTCACAGTTTTGAGTCATTTTCAAGAGCTGTAAATGACACGTCTTACTATTGCCGCAAGTATTTAAAGCAGTTAATTTATGTGCCTTGGAAGGATGAAAGGCCGAGTTGATTATGCCATCTGCAAATCCCAACAACTGTCAATAGCAAGTGCTTAATTTGTGTAATCACTTCTCAGTGTTGGCAACTACTTTCTTGAACGTGTTTAGTTGAGAGCAGCTAGCATGACATTACTCCAAGGGGGGGGCAGAGCAGGACGACGGAGCTGCGGAGGGAAGGGGGGGCAGAGCAGGACGACGGAGCTGCGGGCGGAGGGAAGGGGGGCAGAGCAGGACGACGGAGCTGCGGGGGGAGGGAAGGGGGGGCAGAGCAGGACGACGGAGCTGCGGGCGGAGGGAAGGGGGGGGGCAGAGCAGGACGACGGAGCTGCGGGCGGAGGGAAGGGGGGGCAGAGCAGGACGACGACATTTCTTTTTTTTTCTTTAAATCACAAATAAATGGCATTGTCATTTACATTGCCAATACACAGCACTCTGCACTCAACAGCACTCTGCACTCAACAGCACACAGCACTCAACAGCACACAGCACTCAACAGCACACAGCACTCAACAGCACACAGCACTCTGCACCTGCACTCACTGCTCTGCACCCTGTTGTGGTCCTCCCAGTCTAAAAGGGGCAGCGTCAAAATGTCCCAGTATGGATGAGAGCGTGTGAAAGAAATCAGGGGTATCCACATTAGGGACATACACATTCACTGGTAGTACACAGTGGTCAGCCAAATGACCAGCAAGGACAACATAACGGACCTCCTTATCAATGAAGTTATTGATAAGGCTGGAGGGGATGCTTTTATGAATGTACACCCCTCACCCCTGTGAATAAGTACTGTAGCTAGAAAAATATCTGTGAGATCCCAAGGTTTTTGTAAATCTGGGGGAGTCCTGTGGAGGGAGCTGTGTCTCCTGCAAGAAAGTAATTTTTGACCGATGTCTATTGAGATAAGCCAATACTTGCTTGCTTTTGCGGTGTTTATTTAAGCCTCTGACGTTCCAAGCCAGAAATGTTATCTCAGCAAAAGAAGATCGCCCTTTTGAAGTCACAGTTGTAATGGAATATGTATGATTTGCATAATAAAACAGCGAGAGTAATTCATTCCAGGCATTTGTTAAGTGCAAAAACAAAAGACAACAACAATCTACAAGTAAAATGAATACCAAACTGCTAGGTAGATCCCGAATAAACCAACAAGCAAATAAAAAACACACAAATTATGGTATGGTATTCACAAGAGTGGACAACTCTACGAAACGGAGCCCACAAGAATAAACATCTGATGTGATACATTATATGGCTACAGGCATATGTGTGATTGTCCTGTCTAAGACATTACTGTGAAGGTGAGTGTAAGAGACTGCTCAGCAGATGATCATCCAAGAATAACACTATTTAGAAACGGAGTACAAGCATCTCAGCCAGGGGGAAAAGGCCCACACTCTGCAAGTCCTGCAAATCTGCCAAGACACGATATGGAGTGGATAGCGGCGACCGGGCACTGCTAGATGGAAGGTCCTTATAGAAGGAAAGTTATTCAGCTGGGGAATCAAAGAACCTATCCTTTAAGTCTACATCCACCCAGAGCCAAGCAGGGTATAACATACCATATTTGAAGCCTTTTGTGCACAGGAGAGGTTTGACATCTTGATATAAGGATCTGGCAGATACTGTAATGGGCCCCACTCGTGAGCAAGACGGAGCACTGTATCTCTGGCCCCAAAGTTCAACAGGCAGACTTTCGTTCTTAGCAGCAACTGCTTTGAGAAGTCATTCCACCTTATCCAGACATTTATTAAGGAAGGTAGTGCTATCCTCCAGGCCTGCGATACGCTCCTCCGCCCCATAAAGTGAGTGCTGTGATGTTCAATTCCTTCTCCCATGCGATCTAGGCGGCTGGTTAATGTTTTGAAATAGCATCTGTTGAGTAGAATCCAGCCCGCAACTCTGCCATGATGGCATTTGTCCTTGTTAATTGCTTCACAGCTCCATGATCAGACACTTGCTCCTAGGAGTCTTACATGATCTTCGCTTTATCAGACTGTTTGTCTCTCTCAAATGGGAGCTTACATTGTTTAGGATCCCCCCTCCCCATGGTGGCAATAGGGGATGATTAGCAGAGGCTTTTGCAGAGGAGGAGGTGTACAGGCCCAGTTCGAGGCACTGGATTGAAGCGCCCCACACACAGCAGTTCATCGTGGTCCAAAAAGGGGCACCACGAAGGCACTGGCTGGCAAAGTGCGTTAGAGTGGGAGTGATCCAGCACGTGTGGCGCATTGTCCCCCAAGGAGCCTCTAATGCAGTTCAGGAATGTAGGTACGTGGACCAGGGAGACGGGTCTGGTAGGCAGAGGTTTGTTTTATTGTCCGGTGATGCAGGGGTTTTAATGTGTGGAAGCTGGGCCAGTATGCTCCCAACAAGCAGGGCCCAGAGTGGCGAGTACGATGTGGCTAGAAGCGCTCCAGCACAGCTGGGGGCTCACCCCCCCCCCCGCCCCCCCCCCCACCGCACCCCCAGAGGGGAAACAGCAATGCCCAGCGCAGGGTATCCAGACCCCCGAGAGAAGCAGGGGTCTTAGGGCGGTAGCACACTAGAGCTGCAGGCAACGCACAGGCAGCAAGTGGTGGCCCGACCAAGGCCGCAGGATAATATAGCCTGGGATCTCCTAAAGGTATGGAGAAACTCACCCGCAGCCCTGAACTTGAACCCCCGTCGCACCCTACTACAGGGCGAAGGATGTCTCTGACGGGGGGGAAACCTCACTGTGTCTCCTCGCTGCACGGTCGCTAATGGAAAGCCATGGCGCCGCCCAGTCTCAGCTAGGCCACCCCGGAAGCGAGGCTGGTCAGTGTTCGGTCTCAGCAGCGCTGGATCAGGAGCCCAAAAACACAGACAACATCAAGGACCACCTACCTGATGCGATTTGTGATGCAGTGGCAGGCCCAGCAGGGCTCGACAGCCCAATCCTCAGGTTCACCCGGGCTCCTGTTGCTGCTGGACCTCCGAGGAAGGCCGGGTCGGCTTCGCGCATCAGGATGTGGCTGTCTCCGCTCACTAAATCAAACAAGCGGGGGGAGGAAGGGGTGGGGGCCGAGAGCTGCAGCAGAGGGAGGGGGGAGGGGGAAGAGGCGAGAGCACAACGGAGGAGGGCAGAGGGAGGGGGAGGCGAGCGGATTCGAGCAGCTGCTAAAAGCAGCAGGGAAGGGAGGCGAGCAACTACGAAAACACGACCACGTCTCTCCGAGGCAAGGAGACAATGCCTCGGAGACACGCACGGCCATTTTCGGATTCGGGGGCGTGTTTTTGCGCCCTGAGTGACAGACGACGTCACAGGGCTAAAGAATGCAAAAAATCACGCCCCCGAATCCGAAAAAGACGGAGCTTCTTTGGATGGACGGCTCTCTCCTTCAATGGCTGGCCTCCTTTTAGGAAGCCAGCCAATGGAGAACGAGCAAAAAGAGGGAGGGATAAATGCAGCACTCTAAGAATCATTAGATCTCCGACATCCGGTTTCTGCCTTACGGCAGAACCGATAGTCATCGACCTAAAAACAGCAAGAGAATTTTAGGCCTGGTGTTAGTCAAAGCTTTTGATTTTAATAAAATTACATATATGATATACTAACTGTATGTGCTTTTAAACAGTCCTCTATTGTGGTATTTGTCTTCCACCCGCTACAGCATAAAGTACGGGGCAAAGAGTCAGCACTATTCAGCCATGGCTAACTTCACAGTGAGTGGCTGTATTCTGCTCTTTCGCAAAGAGCACATTCACACACAAAGTAGTCCTCTTCAGTGCTAGTGACTATTAGGGCAATGGTGTTATTTGGGCCAAAACTATTTTTGCTTGTATTTTTAGATTGACAGAGGCCTTGCAGCTTCCCCAACAAAAAAACCATGATAAAACAACCATAGGAAAAGCCAAAAGGCTGACTACCAACGGCAGACCTCATGGATTTACCAGTGCTGGTTTTAAAATGGGTGTCTCTAAAACTACTGCTCTCCACTGCCCCCATGATAAGCTATTCAAGGGTTTGAGCCCACAACGGTATGGGACATGCCTATGAGCTGTGAATTTAGGAACATTGTATCGGCAAAAAGCCAGCCTTAGAGAGTAAGTAGCTCTTTCAAGCTCTATGTGTGCATATTCACAAACAGACTTACGCATTACTCCATTTAACTGGGACAATATGTTTCCAGTTCTGGACATTAATTAAACACCTACCCCTATATTCTGTGTCTCGCGCATCATTTAGAACCACCCACATGACCTCTGGTGGGATACTTTTTGGTCAAACTCGTTAGTTAAAGAAACCAGTGTATTCTGGGAGTTGTAGTCTCATTCAGTTTAATTTAACCAACTGATACCCAGTCTGACAACAAACATTTAGAAAAGCAGAGGTATAGAGTCCCAAAGGCATGGAGTGATCTGGTAACCCTATTTATGAATAAAATGCACTGCAGCTTTCAAATGACAGCAAGTAGGGTTAACTTATAGGCAAAAAGGTTATGCAATACAGCATGACCCAATTGTGAATTAATGATGAAAACAGCCTAAAAAGCAGTGCTAGCCATACATTTTAGAAGCACGCCCCAATTTTTACAACAAACTTTCACGACACACCTAGCTTTAATAGGCATGAGGCGTGCATTTTTTTAATGTGACTAATGCATCGTGTGGTAACGTACTGTCATTTACAGATAGCTCATTTTCCATTGAAATTGCCATTACATTTGCATTTGAATCTTACCGATAAAGCTATATTGCACATCAGTTGGGTTAAGGTGGATATTTATAATGTGCGCATCACCATGTAACGGGTCTTGATTTGTTTTGAGCCCAATAAAATCTTTGTTTCAATCACACTTCAAAATTACATAAAAAGTGCTTTGATTTTGCTTTCCTAACTGCTGAAGTGCACAGTTTATTTACATTTTGTTGTGTGTTACAAAAAAAACATCAACCTACAGCCTTTACTTGTATCCCAACAAGATTGTCACATATTTCACTTTACTTTTCTTTCTCTGACTACAAAGTGAGAAGGGTTTGTAAACATCAACTCCCCCTTTAACCTCTTCGACGCTCATGACGGGAAACGCTGGTCTAAAGAACACAATTCTTACAAGAAGTGTGCAGGCTAAAATAGGTCAAGGCGCTACATAATAGGTGCATGTATAAAGTGAGGATATTTATGTTTAGGCTCAAACTGGCTTACAGAAGCGTAACTTAAATACCAGCCAACTAGATAGAGTTGTGACAGAGACTTTCAAGAGTGCCTCATAAAAACGATATTCCACTTACTGGCTGGACCCAGATGGGGTCTCAGTCCAAAAATCACATGTTACCATGAACATAAAATCACCAAAATATCAGGGACTGCAAAAGAGTAATCACATCCTGCTTTAACCCTCCTGACATCACTGGGTTGAGCCCATGTCACAACCTTGGTCTGTCAATAGGCTCCAATGTTGCCACTGACAGACTTAGTAAATGTCAAAGAGCGGAGTGAACATGGCTCTAAAAATCCTGTTTACTTTCTGTTCCTACTGTTGCTTTGAAGAACCTAGAAATAAGGAGTAGGATGGACACTGCCAGGGAGACCAAAGGGCAAGCTAGTGGTGCAAGCTGCTATACTTAATTAACAACCACACACAATGGAATGTCAATTGGACTGCTATGGCAGAAATAACTGGGGTGCAATCACAAAAGCATGAGTGGGACTAACAGGAAAAGAGGTAAGAAGAGGCCAAGTAAGTCTACGCTTCTCGTAAGAGATGATGCTTTTGTTGGCTCATGACACCTCCAGAGTCAATATCCAGAGGAGCACAGGTAGAAAAGCCACAGGAGGGGGGGGGGGGGGGGGGGTACCTTTTCAAATCACACTGGTAAGCCTACTTTAGTGCTTGGACAATCGTATTCGAATTGATAAGGGTGCCAGATGCCAAGCACTGGTTTTGAATTTGAACCCCTTATTGATCTGATTTGTAAGTTAAAAACATTTTTTTTTGAGTTAACATGACTTTTCTCACACATATATAATGTCTCCAAAATATAAACAGTGTTAACATCAATATTGACATGATGCAGAGTCAATCTCGAACTGTAGTACAACATAACAACCCTTGCAATTCCAGTCAATTAAACGCCCAGTGCTCTTAGACATTTCTTCCTCACTGTATCCTCCACACCACCCTCATACATCCAGAACCTCGGTGTGTAGACAAAATATCAAGCTGGAAATGTCGACCTACAGAAATATAGAGTCCTAAATATCGTGGGTGAGAAAAATGGACAGTAAGAATATCGTGGTCAGGAATATCGATTTAAGGTAAGAAATATCAATTTTAAAAATAAAGAAGTCATTAATCTTGTTTGCAAAAATATAGTTGTTTAAAATATTGACTTTATTAGTGTTATGTATTTTTGTATATATTTTAAATGTATGTTTTTTTGTATAAGAATTGTTTATATTTATTAATATACGTGTTAAATTTTTTGTAGTGGTTAATCTTAGTTTAATTAAATTTTACGTTTTTAGTTCCATAGCGGATTGTGGGTTTATAGGGAAATAGGGTGGCAAATATTTTAATTTTAATAAATTAATGATTATTTAATTGAGATTTTATAGTGTTAATTGTGTGAAGTAATGTATTTTTAATTAATAATTGGTTGTTAATTCATATTAATTATGGCAATTGTGTAATTAATTAAAGGTGAAGGTTCTTGGGCTTATAGGGGTAAAGGGTGGGAAGTAATTTATTTTTGATTAATTAAAAATTCATTGTAATTGATATTAATTAATTGAAAATTAATTATGGGAATTTGTTTAATTTTAGGTGCGGGTTGTGGGGTTTATAGGGGTAAAGGGTGGGAAGTAACTTATGTTTAATTAATAATTCGATTTATATTAATATTAATTGTAAATTAAATATGGAAATTGTGTAATTAATTTTAGGTGTTTGTTGTGGGGTTTATAGAGTTAAAGGGTGGGAAGTAATTTGTGTTAAATTAATAATTAGTTGGTCATTAAATTAATTGATATTTAATAGGGTAATTGTTTATTTCTGTGTGTGGGGGTTTTCCTTAATAGGGTTAAGGGGGGAGTAAATACATTTGACTTATTATATAATTAGTTGTTTAACAATAATAGTTTTTTATTGAAAATAAGTGAATTGTGTAATAAGATTTTTATTGTTTAATTTTAGCTGTGGGTTGTAGGGATTATAGGGGTAAAGTGATAAGTTTATGATTTTTTTTTAGCTTTAATTTGCTTTTTAATTAGTATTTCTTTAAATGGTATTTAATTATGTTATTTATGGAAGTACATTTTTGTTTAAATTTAGATGTGGGTTATTTGTGTGGTGTTATAGATTAGGAAATTAAAAAAACTACATGTATATAATAATTAATGTTTTTGTTTCTAAATATTTTCTAATGAAAAATATTTATTTGTTTTAAGTTAATTTTTTATTTTATTTAATATACTCTTTGTAAGTATTTGTCATATGTAATGAACATGTTTTTATTTTTAATATTAAATACATTTCTATTTTAATTTTCAACAGATTTAGTTTTTTTAATTTTTTTTTGTCAATATTTTGTTTGTTTTTAATTTTGGACTGATTGCAGTGGGAATAGTAAATTATTTCCCTTCGCTATCCAACACTTTCCCTACTGTTGCACTGATTGGAGTGGGAATATTTTTTACCTGTCTGCAATTCAACAGTTTCCCTAATGTTACATTCACTGGAGTGGGAATAGTAATTTTTACCCCTCCACTATCCAATACTTTCCCTACTGTTGCACTCACTGGCGTTGGAACAGGAAATTGTACCCCTTCACTACCCAACACTTTCCCTACTGTTGCACTCATTGGAGTAGGGATAATAATTTTTACTTCTCCGCTATCCTACACTTTCCCTACTGTTGCACTGACTGTAGTGGGGAATTTAAGTTTAAAGATTTGTTTGATGTTATAATAGAATGATTTTTTAAATTATATTTTAGGTTATTGGTGTGTGTATATGTGTGTATATATATATATATATATATATATATATATATATATATATATATATATATATATATATATTGTACATTTTTATATAATTTTAAAACTATAAAAGTGTTTTAAGTAAATATATATATATTAATTATGTATGTGTGTTGAACTTTTTTAATTAAGTTTATTTGTTAAAATGTATAGTAAAGAACAGAGGGACTTCGGCTTGATTTTATTAGACGCTGAGAAAGCTTTTGATTGTGTTGAATTAGATTATCTTTGGAAATTAATGTATCAGTGTGGATTTGGTAGACTATTTATTACGGCTTTACAGGCACTCTATATTACACCGACTGCAAAAATCTCAGCTATGGATCTTTATTCTGATACAGTATTTATTTCCAGGGGTACTAGACAGGGTTGCCCCTGCTCTCCCCTTTTATTTGCTTTTTATATTAATTCTTTTATAGAACAGCTGGCACGTAATCCTCGCATTCCTCACTTTTTGGTACATAATTATCAATTTTCTGTGTTCGCTTATGCGGAACACATTGCCGTTACTACTACTGATCCTGCTTTGGCAATAGTAGAGATAGAATGCCTAGCGGCTGCTTTTGGACAAATCTCTGGATACAAATTAAACGTAGCTAAAACTCAAATTTTGTGTTCAGACAAAATTGCATCGTCCGACACCAGAGTGGTAAAGGAGGTCACTTACTTAGGCATTTTGATTTGTGCCTCCATGACTGAGGTTATGGATGTTAATTGGAAAACACTATTACAGAGTGTAAGGGAGTCATTGGACAAATGGGAGCGGCTACACTTCACACTAATTGGGTGTAGAAATATTATAAAAATGAATATTTTAATCAAGGTCTTATATTTGTTCCGGTCTGTTCCATTGGAAGTAACTAATGTAAGACTACAACATCTTCAATCGTTATGTGGTAAGTTTATATGGAGTCCTGGCAGGCCTAGACGCGCTATGCATTTTATGGCACTTCCACTTCATGGAGGGGGGTTAGCCATACCTGATTTCGCATTATATTTTATACTTGTTTCTTGTTGAAAATGCGAGTTATGTTAACAGGGGAGGGTGCTACGGATAATGCCTCCGTCCCCACAGTCTTTGAAATACGTTTGGGCCCAATAGCAAAACAATGCATTTTTAGTGAAATTTATGGTAGTTATTTTAAGTGTACTCGGTTTAAGGTTTTACATAGCGCGTACAAAGTTGGAAAAAATAAAAAAAATCAAACCTGTGGGAACAATTTCAAATTATACCCCCTTAAACGCTGTTAAGATTTTGCCTTCTATATTTGGTGATAATATAGTTTCTGCGTGGAGAATAAAAAGCATTGTCAAGGTAGGGGATTTTTACTCTTCTGAGGGGGTTCATAAATCTTTTGATGAACTTGTTAGACAATTTGACTTATCTAAATCCCAGTTTTTTAAATTCCTACAGATTCTGGATTTTTTGTTTCGTACAAGACATAATATTGCACGTCATTCCATCACAGAATTGGTTAGACGACAGGAGAGAATTGGGTGCTTTATCAGTTATTATTGTCATTTAAAACAGATGATCTGGAAAAATATAATGTCAAATGGTCCATGAATTTGGGAGAACAAAGCATATCCATGGAGAATATTATCAAGAGTTCTAGGGATATACTAATGTCAGTCAACTTGAAGGTACAATGTTTTAAAACAATATTTGATTTATACTATACCCCCGCACAAATGTCTAAATGCGGTGCTGGGTTTGATGGTAAATGTTTTCGGTGTGGGGATGATAATGCGGATAGTTTGCATATCTTTTTTTAGTTGTTCTAAACTATCTAGATTCATTCTGGATATAGAGAAATGTTTGTCTAATGTTATTAACTGTCGGCTGACAATCCCTCCTGTTATCATGTTATTGGGTATGCTTCCTTCTAATAGCCAAACTAGTACATTATATCAGCATCGACAATTGATATTTTTTTCAATGACTGTCGCCCACCTCTGCATTGCAACTGAATGGTTGCAGAAAGATCCTCCTATATTTGAGCACTGGCGGGCAAGAATGTATAATTTTTATAAGCTAGAATGGAGTTTATTTGCTGTTAAAGGAATTAATAGACAACAGATTGGTATCAGTATCTGGGGAACGTTTTGGGATTACTTTTAACTTTGTACATTATATGTAATCTTTTTGCCTTTTTTTTGTCTTTTCTCTTGATGTAAATGTTTCTCTTTGCTGTTGTGAAGACAACAAAAAAAATGTATAGTAAATAAAAAAGTAAAATAATTGTATTTAATATTTTTTATATTTATTATTTTATTGTGTATATATATATTTTTTTTTTTAAATTGATATTTTGTACAACTATTTTTTACATCAATATTTTTTTCTTTGATATTTTTGTACTTACCTTTTTTAAGTATAGGTAGTCGATATTTTTTATGTCAATATTATGTCAGTGAACCACCTCGATAACATTAGTTTGTATGTCCTCTCGCTGGCATAGCACAACACTTATGAGGTGGGCAATGTATATAGGAATATCTCCAGTGATCTTGTCTACATTTCTAAGTTAGGGCGTGTAGTGTGCTTCGCCTGGATCTCATTGGCTCTAGTTCACCTGGGAGTATAACTTATGGTATCTCAGGCTACGTGTTGGTTAATTTGACCCTAGTCAGTCTCTTTTCAAGGAGGCCTCTCGTCTGATTTGGCTGGTATTGCTAAGAGTAATGCATCCCATTCAGTCAATGATGTGCCCCTTCGCATCTGATTTGAACATAATGCACAGCTAACACAGCGATTGCAGTCCCTGAGTTTACAGGAACAGAGGAGGAATGGCTGACTCTGCAGCAGTGACGCCAAGTAATATTTCAAGAAGATCCTATGTGTCACCCTTGTGATTGTAAATGCTGGAGTCACGCTGGAATAATCATTTGCAAAGGAACAGCCCCAACACTTTGTCTTGGATTGGGGGCTTGGTTTTGGTACCTATTAAGATGGCGAATCCGTGCTGAGCTCTATGACAGGTCGGGGCTTTTCTCTATAGGCGGTCCATGAGGAGAACACGTTTTTATCAACAAACTTTGTAATGTGGCTCTTAAAAGGCCAGTGAGTCACTTGGACCACCTTCCTTTAACAATTTAAGCTCTTAATTACTCAACACCAGACCCGGGGGACGCCCTTAATTGAATACAGAAATCGTGACTGCCATTTTGAATGGGGTTCCAAGAGCATCTCCTGAGGAATTGCTTCTTCACTATGTTTCCTCAGTAAGGATGCATCGCTTTTACTTTCTTCAACCTGTACTACAGTACATGCCTCCTAGTTACTATATTTGTCAATGCTGGCCCTAGAGGATTTTTCTCAAATAAAGCTGCAGAAATAACTGCCAACTTGAATGCAGTTTTGCCAGGTTTCCGCTGCAAACCTTCTTTGCTAAACATGGTGCAGACTTTTTCTTAATGTCATTATCTCCGCTTAACACCTTTTCTCCATAATAACTTTCATTTTTGCTACATGCTGTTCCTCGTGATGCTTCTCCTCTTGTGCATTCTGCAGTGCGGTTAATAAATTACTTTCTAGTGCTATCACTCATTCCTCCATGCAGAAGAAGGAATTTCTGCTACCCTGTGTACCATAAATCTTGATTTATCTCAGTGAACCCTTTGATATATGGGGAAAACGAAAAAGTTTAAACTTATTGATACACAGACTCATTTCCTTATATCAGACTTTGACTTTGTATCACGTAAAATTGAATACTTTACAGCCCAGAAATGTGTTCCTATAACCAACTCAAAACACTCTACATCAACTAAATAACCATTGGGGTCTAACTAACGGCCCAAAAGGGATCCTACCTCTAGTTAAACCAAGTAAAAGGAAGTAATACTGGATGAAATCTGTGCCTTAAACCCTTTATGGAGCAAACGAACACCACTTTACAACATCTTGATGACAAATTGTCATCTTTGGATACTCGTATCTTAATAGTACAGCAAAGTGTTGACAACTTAAAAGATATTTCTTCATGCAAGCTCATCCAGAACCAGAAATCACTACACTTAATATACAGAAGATCTTGAAAAACTGAATCTAAGGGACAATCTCCGAATCTACGGCCTTCCTGAAGGAACTGAAGGCTCAGATCCCATCTCTTACTTCCCAAAATTTCTTCCAAAACCGCTGGATTTTTCTTCTCCCACGGTCCTCAACATTAAAAGAGCTCATAGACTTGCACCAAAGATCTCAACCAAACCCAGAGGAGTTATTCTACTCTACCTACAATATACTGATCTCCTAACTGTTGTCTATGCGGCTAAAACTAGGAAAGAGATCATTTGGTTAGGATGTGGACTCCCAGGACGTGGCACAGGTTACTGCAAGTTGCTACTAACCGTTTTTGGAAATGCGATCTAATATCAGAGCCATGAACACCAGATTTGGTCTCCTCCATCCTTGTCTTTTCAAAGCAACTTATAAGAGCCAAACAACTACTTATGATGATCCTGCCAATCTCTAAATGTTTCTTCAAAAGTATGAAGGAGAAGCTATGGAGACCTCAAAAACAACCTAACTCTATACATTCTTATGTGGCTCAGCTTACAGAAATCTTTTGTTATACTGGTTTCATGAGTTCTATACTTTATTGTAATGTTTATAGTGGTCCGTTTTGTTTACATTTTCTTATCTCTTTTTCTGTCATGCAGTTTACGGGTCCTAGTGTCGAATGCCTCCTGTGATCCCCTACCGTCGCTGTTTTAATATATGCCTTATCTCCCGCCTTCCTATGGAGTGAAGTTGCTGTCATCTTCATCTTGTGGTGTTGCCACTCCTCTGTGCACGCGATCCACGATGAATGATTGGAGCCCTTTAAGACAACAGATTGTGCAATACCAGCTTCCACATGTGAGCAGGGTACTTTTTTGACTACAATGTTGACCCTTTAGTGGTTGCTACACCAATATCATAAGCCGGGGCTGGTGTACCCATACGCACGAGATAATAGTCCTATTTAGGGAGCGAGAGGGGTCCTACATATGCCTGGTTCCTGAATAGTTTAAAACAGGGAGCTGTACTATGCCTCCGACTACACTCTAATATTGCTGCTGTGTTTAGCACCAATAGCTGAGCGGTTCCATCCAAAACCAGTCACGTGGTCTAAAAGCGGTCCAGGGAGCCGCCCCTCCCCACACGAGACACCGGAAAGTATTTCAGCGCCAACGCTGGGCAGCTTGTCACTTGTCCAGTGCCGGCAGAGAGGGGTAGGTGAATCGGCCCACTTCCTTAGCAGATTGGTGTGTAACAGCAGACTGCAGGCACTGTCCAAATCCTGTGACAGAACGTTTTTGTGGAGTGGGGTGTTGATAGGTGGAATTAGCCACATGGTAACCACCACACCGTTCCATCGAGCAGTGAGTTAGTGGGGTATTTTGAGGTGTTGGTATAAGAGACGCATGACAACAGCGGGAAGGCTAACTACCTGAGAGGGGGCCTTCCGTTGTTATAGGGGTGAATTATGTCAAGACCATTTACCACATGGATTCACCCCCTGGTACCACTGTGAGATGCAACAGACGAGCTTACTCCTCCATCAGCTGAAACGGAGTCATGCAATTTGCGTGGGGGCAAAGTGACAACATTGCCTGTGCTTTCTTGTTTGTCTCACTGTCTTGCCTTCCACTTTTCTAAGACACCAAGTATCTTGATAATCTGCCGGACACCGAATGGAGTGATACTTTCACTACGAATAGGTGAGTGGATTGACAGTTATATCCACTCATACAACTGTTGTGGTTTTAATGAGTGATTCCCTGATACCCTTGTTTACACCTTTTTAAACACAGTCTTCAGTTTTTAAGATAGTTAACCTACATGTTTTTGGTGGTTGATTGACACTCACAGTAATATCATGTGCCACTGAAATTGCGATGCACTATCTTATGTTCACGAGCAAGGTTGGACATGAAGAGAGTGTGATGGCAATATTGTGACCTAAATACCTTTGTTACAGTTGTGATTTAATTCTGTATCCTCTTTTCTTGGGTCACTTCGTCACACTGCGGGAAACCTTGCTCGTAGTGCTGATACGTGGTAGGTAGAATTCACACCCACCACTTTGTGTAGATAGTTCACTTACTAGGTCCTAAAGAATTGCCATGGATCATACGGACCAGCAGGCATGAGACATGTCCTCTAGAGTTGAGCATAGCTAAACAGAACCATCAAGTCAGATAGCTGCCACTCCTCTGGATTTTAATTAGGTGGATAGCCAGGTTGAATAAAAGTCTTCTTTGGACTATTCTACCTGTTTTAGTAACTTTTCCACTACATCTACACCATCTAGACCCCTCACACCCACTGCACCATACGGCAAGGAACAAAAGATCTCCTCTAAAGAGTCCCTTAATGGATTGCCGTCAGGTATTGCAGCGCCGACCAGACTAGGAGCAGGTCCATATGATGAAGCATGACACGTAGCTGGCAGGGTGTGTGAAGACTCTAGTTCCGACAGGAAGTTTTCCCTTCCTCTCTCTCCATTTCACCCGGTTTGCACACACAACTAGGGGTTCCCTGACTCTTGTCTCATTGGCCCGAACAATTGAGGAACTGCATACCTTTAGGTGGTAGTAGTTGCCACTACCCCATCATGTCACTCGTATTTGTAGGTACCGCTCTTGGTTGTCATTTATTTGATTTGTACTGCCTCTTCTTTTTGTATTACTTCTCTCCCTTTCATAATCTCTCCCCTTTTCGTACTATATTGTCATTCCTCTGCCACCTTTGCATCCTTCTATCCCGCTTCCCTCCCCTTTTCCAAGTTCACATCTTTTTGGCTGGTTTCAGACTTGTTTTCTCAATCATTTTAAATTCATTTTATCGTACATTATTGTACACATGTACATTGCTCAAACTATCATTTTGCTTTCACATTCTGGGTTCTCTCACGGAACGTTAAGGGCTTAGGTAACCCTATCAAACGACAGAGCCATTTCTCATTCAGCCAAGCTCAAACTGTTATTGCCCTCATTAAAGAATCACATTCATCTGAATTGGAAGCAAACAAATTGAAATAATGTTGTGTTGGCAATTCTCTTACCTCACTTGCTAAGGGCAAAAAGAATGGTGTATTAATTCTGTCATAAAAATTGCTAATCACAATCATTAACCAAGAACACTACTTAAAAGGAAGATGGATTATAGCTAAACTACATATCAATAGTATTCCATTTACTATATTCAATGTATACGATCCGGTATATGTAGATTATGTTTTCGGCTCAATATCTCTAACAAATTAACTCAGTAAATGAGGACTATATTATTCTTGGGTATGACTGTAATAAGGTCATGGATCCTATTTTAAATAGGACCCCCAAAGTCCAATGTGTTGATGCCAAACTGTATGCACAATTCAAATGTGTAGTTAACAGCATATTTCACACGGACATTTGGATACTATGCTATCCTGACCTTCTTGAATTCTAATTTTATTCACAGCCACATCATTAACTAACCCGTACTGATTATCTCTTTCAGCAAAAACCTTACTCAACTTGTCTCACACTCTGATTAAGGTTCTGTTCTAATCTCCGACCATGCTCCAGTATATGCAGACTTAGATCTTATTCCTTTCTCACCACAATCGGGTAGATGACATTTCAACAACTCATTACTTTTAAATACAAATTTTACCTCGCAATTTGAAAACTTTACTCAAGAATGTTTCACTATTAACACAAATTACTCTTTTCCAATGATTTGGGATTCTTTCAAGGCAACAGCTCGCAGTTTCATCATTATGTATTTCACTAAAAGAAACTTATGGAAACCCAATATTAGCTATGCACCTAAAATGTACATGTTCTGTGAACTTTAGGTCAAGGAATATTTCTGCTTTGGTTTTATTTTGATATGCTGCTTTAATTCATTATGTATTGGGTATGCACGCACACTTTTTTGATATTTGCACCATCTGAGTACTGTGTGCCATATGCTTTATGAAAGGTCAGCTGCATAATATTTCCGCTTGTTTGCACTTTAAGCTATTTACAGAACTTAAAATTTTGCTTTTTGTCTGATGTTAATGACAATGTACTTTTTGAACACTGCTCTTTCTCTCTTTAAAATGCAAAATAAGATAATTAAAAAAAAGAAGGATATGAAAAAATACCTATTCATAGCTGCTGTTCGAAGACATTTAGTTCAACAAAGAAGCCCCCTCAAAACCTCAGGGCCTATGATTTTCTTCACGTCACCCATGTCCATGCCAAGCTCCACGTCAACCATCACAGAGAGTGAAGGTACAATCCATGTATGTAGCAGGCCCCTTGGAAGCCTGGACTCCGTCAGAGTACAAAAAAAAGCAAAATCACCATAAAAAATGGCAAAAACTATAACATGGAAAATGTTTGTTTTTTTCTACCAGGCTGAGGCTACCAATATCAACCTCAGCTCCTGCTTGTGATAAAACAAAATCACTGACAATAATGTATTACCCATTGAGGGCTTTGGCATATTGTGTACACAGAAAATGAATGTGATTTGTCAAGCATTCTGCACAACTTGGAACCCGCTTGGCTCAGGCAGATGACAGTGCTTCTTACGGCGCAGCCCTGATTAAAACAGATGAGGAAACCTATACCCACAGAAATGAAACATTTATCTTGAAGGTTTCGCATCCTCTGCCCCCTGCATGTCATCTCATCTCTCCAGCTCACATCCGAGGAATCATATCAAATGACGTGGTTTCTTAACACATTAAGGATACTGAGGAGGCAGTTTGCTTTTAAATGCATTTCGTTATAGGTTCATCTCTCTTTCACATAACATTTTTGGTAACTTTCAAACACTGCTAATGATCTCACTAATTTGCTTGAGGGGACGTGTTACCTCTTCCAACATGAAGAATTCCTCCTGTCGATATTCTCTTAAACTTCAGAACAAACAAAGTTAGGTTTCACAGCTCTGGGAACAATCTGCTCATCTGCAATCCGAGCAGACGAAGGACAAACATAGGTAACCCTTTGCCAAAGCATTAATGCTAGAGGAGGGATTGAATTTAACTAGAACAAGGGCCTGTTGTGTGGGGCAGTGGTTGTGTGTGGCGGCGGGCAGATGGTAGTCGGAGGGAAGGAGGAAGCCAACAGTGAGGATCTGGGGGCGGGAGCCATGAGTAGATGGGAATACATAATGGGCGAGGAAGGAGGATCCTGATATACAACAACTCTCCCCTTACTTGTGCTTTGAACATGGTGACCAGCTCAGGAATTTCTCTTTCGAACTCTTATTTTTAACACATTTGTGTGAAATTCATTAAGAAACTCTGAAGCATGCGTCTTGTTTGTACCCAAAATACCACTTGCAACGCCAATGTGGACTATTGGCTAATTTCAAAGAGCTTCAGAAGGACATTAATGAAGGGTCTTGCAGTGCTTTCAAAGTAAAGATTTTCACCCAACAGGTCAGACTGATCGCCAGAACTGCAGCACAGTTCAGCATTGCAATCACCAGTCACAGTCTAAAACTGTGCTGAGACAGCTTTCCAAAGTAGAAGTTTTTATCACCACTTTGTGTTGCAGTTTATAGGAATCACTAAAATAAACACACCTGGTTACCCATCGAACTGTGGATGTATTTATGTTGAGTACCACATGCCAACTTGCTCCCACTTCAGAGCACTTGTCCATCAGGCTGATGTCAAAGACAGTGTTGTAGCCTCTTGCCATCTCTTATGCATGCTCCCCACAGTCTTGATGTTCCCCGCTGCTCAGCCAGCGAGTGAGGTCACTGGATGGTTGGAATGTTGAGTGTTTGTGCTTGGATGAGGGGACAGTTTGATTGAGAAGGCCTGAGCAGCAGGATGCTGCTCCTGGTAGGGCTGTACATGATTTACCTGTAACCTGATACAAAACTATTAAACCCATATTCTTTTTATAACCTACAAGACTACCTCTTTGATTGTAACACTGTCAACAAGCGGAAAAGGAACTACGAGTGAGGAACTAGAAATTAAGAAGAAACTAGAGAAACGAAGAAGAAACTAGAGGAACTGCAGAAGAAACTAAGTGGATTACAAAGAAAAAAAAAGTTTGAAGCCTGTAAGGAAGAATTGCGCCTGGTAGCCCCACCAGTGTCTATATACATCAGACAGTGTGCAGTCCAGGACATTTTAACAGGCCAGAGTAAGTGTGCAGCAGACTCAGAGGGCTACCTATTTCATATGGATGAGAAACACTGGTGAGGAGTGAACCGATGAAGCACGGAGCATTTGATTAATTCTGTATTTCACTGTTCAAATTGAGACCAGCAGGTGATTTCCTTCCTTGCACTAGGGCCAAAGACACACTTGCTACGCCACTGCTCAAAATCTACTTAGCTCTGAGCTGCGTGCTCATGATTTTGTAATTACCGACCGAGATCTGAGAATAAGCAAAACAAGTCTGATTAGATTATCCACTTAATTACCCAAACACATGTAGGACAGCAGGGAATGATAACATCATTCGATTCTTGTCCTGGGGCTTGTACTTTTATAACTGCGCAAAAATCCGTAAAGGATTTGTCAAGTTGAAACTGAGCTACTTGTGAGAACGCCTTCAGTGATGTTAGGCCAGTGTGCGATTTTACGCGAGTTGAACACAGTGCACAGCCACTCAGTGCAGATAAAGATTGCACAGTTGAGCTGCGTTTTTCCTAAGCACACTGTAAAGGCACCGCTTTATTCACTGCTTTATATTTCTCATATTCCGGTCTACTGAGAAGCTATATGTCGATCTCAACCTAATGGTATCTTCCTTTCTCACCATTTCCTGCACCTCATACCTTCTTTTACAGATGGAATCTTCCAACAGAATATGCTTATCCAAGTTTTATTCTTTTCAGCTGTGTGAGGCACGAGGCAGGCAGCTGATAATGGATGTCTTTTAATGTTTCTTTTTTATTTGTTGATTATCTAAGGGATAAGTACCCCTGCCGTACATTATAAGGATATTGCAAGTAACCGAGGAGTTCCAGAACCATATAGAGGAACTAGGCCGAAGACAGAGTTCTTTTATAAGGTTATGTAATTCTGAGGTGACTTGCAATATCCTTATCATGTAAGCCAGGGGTATTTTATCCCATATAATACATGGTCTCACCTTCACCTTTCCCGCAAACCACTTAAAACCTTGGTGCATAGGTCTTTCACACAAAAGAGTGAGAATGTATGCAAACATGAAGAATAAAAATAAAACTTCAGTGCAAAATTAAAAGCATCAAAAACCTGTTAGGGATTTGTTGCAAACAGATATTACAAACAATTCAGTAGACTTTTTTTTAAACTGCACTAGCTCGGAATGTAAAGAAACATGCAGAGAGATTCTAGCTTTTCTCTAACTATCTAATCAGTGCAAAAAATAAACATGTTCTCTCTGTATGTAATTGCAAGGTAAAAAAAGAGCAGAAGACAGAAACGCAACCTTCTGTTTTCGTTGCTTTACAGCTGTTTCAATTATTCTCTGTGACCTGACTTTCACTTAACCTGCAAGCATCAGAAATCAACTGTAATAACTTATAATAGTTGAGTTCTGATGTCTTTTCTTTATAAATCGGCGACTCGGTGAGCAACAAGTCATCATTTATAAAGAAATTAGAGACTGGCGTTTATACAGGGATTACAGAATCCAATGTATTATATATCAGATATTCTATATGAGATATACATTAGTGTCTGCACTTAGATGATTTTCTCTTAAAAACACTTATCTTGTTTGTAATTACTTTTATTTAATATTCTTGCCCTCCACCTTTATGCCACAATTTCTTTTTTCTACTATGCTGGTAAGCGTAAATCTCAAGTGCACTGTTATTACTCATTTTATACGAATTTGGTTACAAGTCAAGTTACGAACAGTGACTGTCCATAATATATTTTGAAGACATGAGTGATGACATTTGGTGCAAAAAATACTATTTTACACATCCTAGACGAGCAAGTGAATTTATGAAGAGACTTTGTCAAGATGGATTCAGCATTTTGATCAATTTTAGAAATTACCAGTGTTGCACATCAAATTCCACAAACACAGTTTAGGGCAATTTAATTGGAAATGGTGTGGCTGCCTTTTTTTTTTTACCTCTGGTGCTAGAGTGTATTTTAAATCTCTCAAAGTTCTGAATTGGTATGATCAGGGGACATTCAAGCAGATGGCACAATGGTAGCAGAATTCAAACGCCAAGAACTTGGTGGCCAGGAAGGTGATGGCTAGAGCAGCCCTAAACACTGGAGGAGGACTTGCCAAACCTGGAACTATTCGCCAAATTCCTCCGGGACCATCAAGTGCTCACCAGGAAAAACATGGCTCCCTTACTTTCCACTCCTCATCAGTGTTGGTAAGCGTGTGTGAGGTTGAAAAACAGGGTTCGAAAAAAGGGAGCACTTAGGGCAATTACCGCAGGACTTTTTAATTACCTGTCTAAATAAATAATTCCGTAGATTGCTCCATCTCTGTTCTGTAGTGGTGAATGAGTAGCTCTCTTGGGGCTTCTGCACAACTTGAGTTGAAATGGAAGTGGTACTCTTGCATGGTCTCTATGACCTGCCCCCAATTGCAGATGAGTTGGCATGTCTTTCTCCCTCAGCTGCCTCCAGGGGTGGCTACCAACAGTGCAACAGGAATAGTGCAAACCCAACAAGTCCAGGGGTGGGGAGGCTAAGACACACTCACGCTCTAGGTTTTGTATCTACCAAACCTGAGGATGCGTGGTGAAAGACATATCTCTTGCTTGCATCAGGGCTTGTGGGCACCCTTACTACATACACCACTGCCTGCCTTCCTATGTGATGGCCTCTGGCAAGGAGTCAGAAGGGACAGGATGTTACAAATAGCCAACTGAAAGCTATCTACATAACACATATTTCTCTGCTCTCTACTCCTGTGCACTACACTCTTGGCCAACTGTGTAATCCGATAAAAAAACAATATGTCTGCATAACTGAATACTCGAGCCAAAAACGAATTAACCGTCTGGTTGCATAGTCATCACTGTACAAAGTTGTTGTGTGTTTTTACTGCCATTGGATCAGACAACAACATCCTCAAGATGTAGGTTATGGGTTGAGGGACAGGAGTCCATTTATTCAATTAGATATCCCTTTCCAGGCGAAGAAAACAATTTCACACTTAACTTGTGATAAGACAACGCAAATATATCAGTAAAAATACATTAATTCTTTAAGAAAGATCCCTATTTTGAAATTGAGGTCTGATATAGTTAAGCAGAACCAACGCATTTGAACAAGCAGATGTACTTGCCTATGGGTAAAACAACCCATGCAATGAAGACAACACCAGTTCACACCACTAGACGTGCAGACACAAGGCAGGCATGCCACCTTTCCAAATATGCACTAAGGACAGGACAAGAGCCCCAGTTTGAGTGGAGGAGGTTTCCACCAACTATTCATCACTGAAAAATGTTGTAACTGGCTAACGCATATAGTCCCTCAAGCTTTCCCCACCAGAATAGCCTGGGTAACAATCATTGCACCACTTAGAGAGTGGGAACAACTCAAGTAAAAATCTTGCATCTTTGGTTAGGTGAGGAAAAAGCAGAGGGGAAAATGTGTATTGCTCTGGTGGGTAGCAAGAGCCAATCGAGAGCCTGCATCTTGGGTTTGGACCAGTCAAGGTGGGCACAGGAAGTACTCAATGCCCATAGAGCATCACCAGAGCCAATAAGCACAAAAACCCCAGCCTGGCTGATGCAGGGCTCTGGCAGCCAACCAACTAATATGGCTAGAGCAAGAGCTCTACCAAAAGGGTGCAGCCTCCACAGGTACAATATAACCATCTTATGGATAGATCTTGACGATTACAACATGGTTGGAACATTCAGAAATCGTTTTTAGGTCTGAAGGCATGTGTTTGGCAAGAAAGTGAAGGAAGGCAAGAGGCATCAAGAAGAAGGGCATCCAGTTGGAGATTTTCTAAATAACTCTTCTATCTACAATGTCCAAAACCCAGAGCTTTCCCGCGTATGCATGAGACTCTGTTGGAGAGATAAGTGTGAACTAATTAAAAGGCCGCACTGCATACTAGCAAGAGTGGGTGTCCAGATTCCCTCTAATCCTGAATGGACCTAAAGTCACTCGTACAAGAATGCAATGTAGATTTCTGATGCTGTGTGCTTCTTCAGGCCTACATGAATCTCCAACAACTTTGGCCTAGACACATTCCTCTAAACCAACAAGTAGAGCTGTATCCGGCAGGAACCTGCACTTGACAGCTGCTTCCCCGCCATGCACACACAAGGAATTCCTTTTCAGGTAAGTATTTGATCCCACTGATTTGACCCTTCCATACTTTATTCTTAATAGGTTTGAATTAGATTGCCTTTATGACCTCACCCTCTGCTTTCCAAATGCAAGCCTAAAATATTCTCTATCATGCTGCCAACATGAGGTGATCTTTTTTAGCAGCTTGACTGAATGTGCCCTATCTGTGAAATAAGGCGCATCACATTTTGAGGTAGGAGCAGCATTTTGGTTTGCGCTCCGAATTCGGGCCTTGCCCAGTGTCCTTGAGTAAGGCAGAAGCCCTAACAGCAAATTTCCCATATGACTCAGTACCCAAGTGGCATTTATATTAGGCCATGTCAGCTCTAATTTTATTTCTGGCCAAAGAGTTGTATATGATTATCACAGAAAATCCAGAACTGAGTACTATGTGAATAAATACAACAAATATGCCAATGCTACAAGCGAAAGCCATGCAGATGATGCTTCTTAGGAAATGCTTGGGTGTGATAATAAAACTTTATTACGAGGTGCCTCACAGCACTTTACTGTTGCATCAGTCAAGCTGGGGTCTCAAACCCTGGAGCCTTATGTTGGCAAAGAATTAAAATGGGTGACTTTACCAGATGCATTTTGGGATCAGCAGCTTCAAAGTCACTGTCTAGCCAACACTCATGTGGCATTTCACCAATGCCAGTTACTGTTAAGTAAGTGTATATCTGTCTGACTAGAGCTTTTCTCTGAAAGTACCGGCTTTCCAGTATATTTTACCTTGTGAGCTTTTCTAGAGTCACCCTGCACACTAATTGCTGAAAATTATATATGTGGGCTTGACTTTAAACCAAAATGTTCCCAGGTAAGTAATGCCTATCTTATAGCTCAGGACAAGGGAGTACCATGGAAGACAAATTAACAACATGCCAGAGGAAAGTGTTTTTAGAAATCTAGGACCACACTCTATGGCAATCCTTGGTCTGGATCCCAGAGTACCATGTGCAACTTAATGGGGAGAATTGTACACAGAGAGGAAAGGTTAGACTTTAGTGGTAGTAATAAACAGGATTCTGGTAGTGCGAAGGAAGAGGAAGTTCTCTGCGAGAATCTATGCTATATGTTATGTTAGGAGATTTGTAGAGCGCATGGAAGTCCCGGCAAAGGAACGTCCCAGAGCTAATTGACAGGAGTGAGGGTGGGAGAGGAAACTACAGATCATTGAAAAAGTCAGGTCTTTTTCAAAGATTATCAGAGAATCTATCTGTGTACAACTTACCAGAAAGGAGTCAGCACTCAGGAAATAGAAGGGTATTGTTTGACCCTACAAAGAGGTAATTCATGGCTGAAGAAGCTGGGACATACCTCCTCTCTCCCAGTGAAGTTGAGAGCTAGAAGGGGCGCAAAGCCATACATCTTTTAGGAACAAGATGCTGCAGAGGTACTGCAAGCTACATGGAAGAAAGAAACAAGGGATGAGAAGAGTGAGGCTGAGGAGCTTACTGAGCATGGCGAGGGGAGCATAGTAAAAACAAGGAAGATTTGGGAGGACAGCAGCCTCTGAATAATATGAAAAAATCTTGTTTCTCAAGGACGTCAACTAATGTTAGTAAGGAAAGTTACTGAAACTCTGTCATAGCACATGGCGTATATAAGGGAGGCAACATTGCAAAAAAAAGCTGGAGTCGGGTTATAAACAGCAAAAATAGCATCACTGATTCCCAGATCTTTGTGGTGTCAGAACTTTCACAGAAGTAGAGCCCGTTGCCTACTCTCTTCCATATACTGAACTCTGTCACCACATACTGCAGGATCGTAAAGCAAAAAAAAAAAAGATTTCGCGTTTTTGTTTGTGACATTATTTGATTTATTTTCTTAATAAAAAGATTTATAAAAAATAAAACAAATTTAGTAATCAACTGACAGTAGATGGTACGTGTGACCGCAGACTGTATATTGTGTAAAACTAAAGATTTTCATGTTACATATTAGGTTTGGGTTCTTTAGTTCAAAGGTCAGGAGCCGAATAGTGTGGTACTCCAGGAGACCGCAGGGACTCCATAATCAGGTGACCAGGATGTGCATCCACTTGCATGACCACATAAAGCAGTTCTGTTAGTGCTCCCTCAGACCCAGGAGGATGATAGGATCATGGGCTTAAGGTCTAAAATAGTAAATGCCCTTATATCTGCAGAAAGCTGTACACCTCTACTCACTAAGGAGGAGCCTGGGCTTTGCAACTGCACACTGGACTACTCAACTAGCCTACAAACAGATAGGGACCCTAGGAGTCAGGGTAGAGGCACCAAACCCAAGAATAGAGACAGGCTTGGCGGTAAATTAGGGCTCATCAGGACTATCATCTGTTGCTCCCAACTTGTCCTTGGGTGCCCCTCCCTGCCTGTGCTAACCGTCCCACCTGCACCCCCCAGGAGACATGTGGGCAGTGACAGGAACAGAAAGTTCCTGTGGGGAGAGGAAGTGGCGTAAGGGCTAGGGCGCTCTATCTCAAATCTGGGGAACAAGGTTCGTGTCTAGGCAAGGACGCGCACCAGCCTAAATAAATGAATGTGTCCTCGTGCAACGCAACTGGTGCTCGTGTAAAGCACTCTGATATCCAATACCTTCAGGTCAAGTGTATATACAATTCTGGGAAAAAAACACAGATTTAAATTTTTGTACTTTTCACTCCTTCCTCTTGCCTTGCTCCCTCTTACCCCAACACCAGCTGCAGGCTACGCAGGGGGCTATGGGTACGACTAGGAGTTACTCCTTTGACGTCATTTCCGCTTCCCGCAAAATCTAAAATCGAACTACACGCTCTTAAGGAAAAATCTGTTTCCCTCGCCTACAAAAAAACTTCACAAACACAGCAGGACGTGACAAGAATTTGGATCCTTCCTCTCAGTAGGCCTCTAGTTCCCCCAGACTCCCAGTGCATCATACCCCAAAGCCCTCTGAAATAAACGTAAAACAAGACGAAAAGCTTGATAAAACAACCCATTAAATAAATGATAGAAATATAAAATGGGGCAGCAGCGCCGTTAGAAGGAAGTGTATACTTCTTAAATGACTTACCCTCGCAGACTGGACAGCACTCCCCTTCTGGCACGTAGTAGCGGTCACAGTGCAGCTCCCCGCACTGCGCAGAGAAGCAGATGGAGACCCCACCTTGGCAGCGGCAAAACCGGCAGGCGTCCATCCGGAACATGTCGCCGTCGTAGTACTCCACGCTGTTAAAGATGCAGGCTGGCTTGGTCTCTGAAAGGAACGCAAAGATTCAGTCAATTCATGGGACAGGGTGGATATTCTGAGTTTTGGTCAATTATAAGGGCTTTATTTTATTCCGTTTTTTTAGTGGCCCAGGCCCATCGATCCTCAGACCGAGCAGTAGTATAAAATGGACATTGTAATAAGTGCCTATCTCCAGGGCCACTGGAATTATGTGGTATGGTTGAGTAAATTATGCAGCAAGAAAATCCAAACTATGCTGCACATTTTGTGATAGTATTAGTTCATTATCCGTCAATCTTAAACTTGTTAACACTGTCTGGGCATTAGTTGCACATCGATAGAACCAGTTTAACACCCAATTATAGCAATAAGCTACAGAAAGGTTACCAGTCAATGTTTGCAAAGTGACTTCCAGTGCGGAGCAACCTGTGTTGCGGCGTTTTTACTAACTTTTAAACCGTTTGAGCTAGAACACATTGGGGGGGGGGGGGGGGGGGTTAAAATCTGTAGATTATACAGCAGATGGTGGATTATGGGGCAAATGCGGCAAATCTATATTTATGCGAAAATCACATAATTCCAGTGGCACTGCCTATCGCTTACATGACAATAGACCGTATTCAGGCGGGAGACTCCTAATTTTTGTAGCAAAAATGGCTTACACTTGGCTGTCTCCTGCCTCAAATAGTCTCTTTCTCAATAGAAGTCAATGGGGGCAATACATTCTCCTGACTATTTTTTTTAAATCTCCCACTTTCCTCTTCTAAAATGTTGGCATGTATGTCCGATCGGTTCCTCTTTTCATGTACTTGACTTAGCTACCAAAACACTAATCGATTTCTGAACAAAGAAGGTATACATTTTTTTTTCAAAGTTAGGTAAGCCATGTCAGCAAATTAGTTCCAGTTTATATTTCACATATTTTACTTAATCTTGTATTCTCTAAAAGTGTTACCTATTTCCAGGATGTTGTGTGTCTGTATGGTTTTTAGTGCAGCATTTTACTCTTGTATGCTGCATACTTTGAACTGAGTCCGCACTGCCTACAAAGGGGTGTCTGGGGGGGGGGGGTTCCATGCGCCCCCCTTTCTCCCCTCTAGAGGGCTGCTTCTAGGAGGCACACTAAAAGTGTGCCATTCTCTTCTGGCGCACTTTCAGTGCACTTCCTAAAGACATGTTTGACTCTGCACCTGCGTCCTTTATACAGCACAGGCCCAGAGGCAAAGTGATTCCCTCATTTGCAGGGGGGTCACGCCCCCATGCATTTGAGGGAACACCCTCTAATGATAGCGGTGGCAGAAGCATCTGCGCCACCCCTGCTGTAATACCAAACTGCTCCGTGGGTGCACAAAGCACACGCACATGCCCGTTGTGCCCCCGGGCACTCTCTCTAATATGGCCCCAGATGTTGATAACTGTCCATATTGAGACCTCTGGAGTGGAGGCTGAAGGCAGTGCAAGTTTATTACAGTGCCCGTCTGCAGGGAAGTTTCTTCCAGTTGTTCAGCAGGTGCAGTGGCACCGGGGTTAAGAGGGGCCAGCTGAACCCTAATCATTGCTGTGTTTTACAGTTCAAACTGCAACCAGGAGGCCCATTTCCTTCTTTGAACTAGGACACACAACACTGTGGCTATGCTGCTCCCTGTCAGAGGGTAAAAAAGGTGCTCAGAATACATGGCCATCCAATCCTTGGCCTCTCTCCAGAATACACAGAGCAATGGTCACGAATGCCAGTTGCAGTTCTGATTGTGTGCAAATGTTTTTGAAGGTGGTATACAGCTGTCTAAATATTGGCTGGGCAAAAATAAAAGAAAAGTAAGTGCTTACAGGCAAGTGAATACATTGTGTGTGTTTGGTTGGGGTGAGACTTGAAGTGAAGGAGAAGCAAAGAAGTGCATTCAGGAGAGAGCGAAAAGAGTATGCCGAAGGGGAAAGAGATGAGGTGTATGTAAGATAAGCAAATAGACCAGACATGGAGAGAAAAAGGGTGCACATGTCTTAACACTGAGTGAACATAACGGTAAGGGGTAAGGCAATTTTTCTGGTTGATCAGCTCTGGTTCCAAGAGGGCTCCTCAACTGAGTGGCACAGGTGGGACAGTTGGCACCAACACATGGTTATGTTGATGTTGATTAATCGAATGTATTGATGTCCTGAAGGACAGCTCTCCTAACCTCCTTTACATGCTTGCAAATTGATTCCTGGTAAAGTTCCTGTCTAACTCAAAGTTCCCTCTCACAGTGCTTCAGCTCCTATTACTGAATGAAAAACACTCTAGGATTGTCAGGCAAAAGGGTGGATCAGGTGTAAAGGGCACGATAGTGAGGTGTGGGGCCCTTAAGAAAGCCGCACGTTAGGTCCACAAAACTAATCATCAGCGGACCCCTAACACCCTCACTTTTACATCAAACCTAAACAGTGTGTATGTAACACACACAACAAAGCAGGCTGCTCAGGCTCCGATTACAGCAGCGAACCTACTATTTTTTTTAACATATGGCATCAAAACACGGCGATAACTCGACCTGAGATAACCTCCTGTTGGGAAAAAATACAATTTTGCTCTGGCTTTCAATTTACCAATGTCAGCTTACCAGTTAAACGCACAAGTAATACCGGAGAAGAAACTATTAGCGCTGACGCCTGCTCTCAGGCGCAGATCCCCACAATCTCTCTCATTGTGTTTATTTCCTCGGTTTTATCAGCACAGGCTGCATTTGTGCACCCTGGTTTTGTGTCATCATTATACCCCCGGCTTGACTACACCATGACATTATCAGAATTCATTAGGATGAAAAACGAGCGCGGCTGCTGAGCGGCAGAGTGGTGACGGCCAGGATTCATATCTCTATTTTTATCACCAGTGCTCACAATCAGTCTGGGGTTTCATTTTGTTTATCTCCCACCTGAATATTCCAGGAAGGCGCGCGGCGTGATTCTCTCGTGCGCAGTCTGACAGGAGGGAGAAGGGGGCGCGCGAGGGATTCTACCGGGCCTCCACTGAGTATGGCGACCCAGACGGAGTTTCTTCCGGGCTTCATGACCTAATTTCTTAATCAAGATTCAGGTGGATCCACACGCCCGAGAGTCTTCCTTCAATTTGTGAAAAAAAGATGAAACTATGCTTTATCAATCACCTTTTTGTTTTTATATGTGACAAACTCGACAACTTACATGCACTTTTCAACAAACACAACTCCTACTGTAATTCTATTTGAATAAGAAGAATTCAAACTGTGTATGTAGAGCAAGCCCAGCTCGGATTCAACGAGTGTCTCACACAGCAAAGGGTGGGAGGGTAGGGGGGGATTAAGGTTCATGACCAGTGGCGGCTGGTAGGGAAGTGTGCAGCAGGGCAGGGGTGGTGGGTTGGGTGTTAGAAAAAGGCTTACCCGATGGTCGGCAGCTGCCACCTCTCCTACGTCCTTCCTGCTTTCCTGGCTCCCGGCAGCACCCAGGCTCCAGACTCCCCAAGCCAATCAAGGCGCTGCTGTCACGTGCATGACCGCAGCGTCAGGTTTGGTCTGAGCGGCCTGGTTCAGCGCTCATACAGGGAGTGGGAGCCTGTGCATGTTTTCAACCCAGGCTGTGCAATACAGCCGGGTGGATAATATGCGCTAAGAGAGCATGACGGTATGGTCGGCCAAACAGTCATGTGCACTTATGGTGCACCAACCACTCCTCCTTAATCTGACACGAGCCCAGCCCTGCCTCACAATAACATGGCTCCATATTAAAAATAAAATGATAATAATGTTCTATTTCCTTTGCATTGCTCACAGAACAGTGGGGTGATGTTCCTCCGCCTTAGCGGAGGCGCCATCGCAGTTCATGGCCAGTGGAAGTGGTGTTCTTCTAGTAGAGCACCACCATCCAGAGGTTCTTCATACATGGTCGATGAGGTGCTACTTGAAGATATTCGATTCTAGGTCCTGCCTGGTGTGGCAAAGTGAAGTAGCAGATCTGTAGCCTGGGTGTTTAACTCCATAAATCATTGTTTTCTGCTATTTTATTCTGAGTATTTATGGATTTCCAGTCTAGTAGTAACCTAGTTTTACACCTTGCCCTGGCAAGCTTGGATGATGACTTTTTTGATGGAAAGATGTTGATAGGTACTACCTTGTACTTCAACCGATATTCAAGATGTGCAGGCTTTTAGGGTCAGCATGTAAAGTTCTTTCACGGTTGGTGGGGGGCAGAACGATGTGGTTGCAGTTTTTTTACCTTGATTTTTTTTATGCCTGGTGGCGGTATCCCAATCATGAATGAATGAATGAATGAATTACGCACTTGTATAGCGCATGGCTACCCGAGGGCATCCCAGCGCTTCCAACTCTTCCAGACTCCGAGATTCAGACAAACAGAAAGGTCTTTAACAATTTTCTGAATCTTAAATGATTTGTTTCCATTCTGATTGCTTCGGGAAGCGAATTCCAAAGATTTGTGGCATGTAGGGAAAAACGTCTCCCTCCAGTACGCACTCTCCTTGTCTTGGGGACCGCTAACAGATTTTTGTTGGTGGATCTCAGGGTCCGCTTGGGAGCATATGGGCAGAGCATGGATTGGATAAGCACAGGTCCAGTTTTATTAACTGCCTTATGTACCATAGTCAGAGCTTTAAATTCCACTCTCTGTTTCACTGGTAACCAGTGAAGCTGGCGCAGACCAGGCTTAGCGGATGATCTGCGCGGGACATTCAGCAACATTCGTGCTGCACAGTTTTGTACTGTCTGTAAAGTTTTGATTGTCCCTAGTGGGGCACCGAGATATAGTGCGTTAGCATAATCCAATCGTGTCAGGATCAACGCTTGCACCAAGATCTTCCTAGCTTCGAAAGGAAGAAGCCTAATAATTTTCCTCAGTAGCCTGATGTAGGCAAGGCAGGTACCTGCAACCCTCCGGGCCTGTACCGCAAAGTTAAGAGCAGGGTCTAGCCAGACCCCCAAGCTTTTAATTTTTTCTTTTGGTAGAGGAGGCTGGCCAAGTCTAGAAGGCCACCAACTTTCCACAGTGGTGGGTGGGTTGTATCCCAGCATCATCACCTCCGTTTTTGCGCCATTTAACTTTAGGAAGGATTTGTCCATCCAGTCATAGATCTTGTCCAGACAGGTGGTAAGATTTGCAAACGGGGCGGCTTGGGTGGTCAGGGAGATGATGAGCTGGGTATCGTCTGCGTATGTCACCAGTTGAACCCCCCAGGGCAGTACCACCTCAGCCAATGGCCTCATGTATATATTAAATAAGGTAGGGCTGAGGGAGGAGCCCTGGGGAACACCACACTGGAGACACATTTGGGGGGAGGATACATTATCCTCGACCACAGTAAACGATCTATCGGACAGGAAGGAGCACAGCCAATTGAGCGCCTGGCCCGTGACACCATCATCATGATGATGGAGTACAGTGATCGGGATCACCAGTGAGTGGGGCACTGCTCACACTCTGTGCTATGACATTCATGGACCCTTCACAACTGCTGGGAAACATGCTTTTGGATATATGTTTGTGCTATATCAGAAAAACATTTAGATACACCAGATGAACAAACCAAGAATGCAGTCTTTAGGACTGGGGATCATGATGATTCTAGATTATGGAGTTCCTTAGTATCTTAAAGCAGGAAAACACACTGGTGACAAGGGAAGACTATTCTCTGGCAGGGTTTCCATTACCACCATTTCTCTTGCTGAGATTCTACGCCAAAAAATGCTTGTTATTTTCTGCTTGTTTGACATATAAGACTAGCATATAATCTCTTCGTCTGTCCGGCTGAGTTGAAACAGTATCCCAGAGGAGAAAGGTTAACTTTCAGGAGTAATATTGCACCTTGACATTTGTTATAGAGTGACATGTTGCGCAAATCCGGTCAGGTAGAGGTTTTGGAACAGGACCATGGATATGTAAGCAATGACATTTCTCAATTACATTGACGGATAAAGACAATGTCTCTAAGTCTGGACCATTCCGAAATGTAAAACTATCACTTCTATACTTTCTACTGACATCAATAATATGCCTCAATTCTTAAGAAAATGTTCCTAAAACAGTATACGAGGCATGGTTGAGCAATCTGGCATGAACGTGGACGGAGGATTCTTCCCTAAGAACAGCCAATGTAAGCAGCCCTTTATTAGAAGTTAGCACGTTCAGCCATTGCAGTGCAATTCACAGCCTCCCATTAAATTTGCAGTCCAACTCTGACCCAGAATCAATTGTCCCATTTTAGGGATGAATCCTGACCTTTTTTGACTTGGTGGTACAGTAACACATGAGCTAGATCAGTGGTTTTTAACCTTTTGAGGTCTGTGGACCACCACTGAATCATTACTGGAATCCCGGGGCCCCAATAGGTCATTACTGGAATTCAGGGACCCCACTGGGTCATTACCAGAAGCCAGGTAACACAATCTAAGCAGTTTCTACTATATGAATCTCAAAATCCACAAAAGAACAAAATCGAGTATAGGGGTGGAGACGTGTTTTAAGATCTCTCACCACCCCACTTTTGCAACATTGAATCAGGCTTTGACTGCTTGCCCTCTTACTGCAGCACAGTACTAAAAGCAAGTTAACTCTTGGTCATTTCAGAAAACATGGCCAGACGGAAACCCAAAACTTGCCGAGTGGCACTCAATGCAGATTTTTTTGATCTAATTTTACTTGGTTAGCCTTGACACCAACCGCTTAGCATGGTGCCTTGCTCATCTCTGGTGCATAATTTGGGTGCTATATCTACGATTATTCCAAGGGAATATTAAAGGTATGGCTCCGGGAGACAAACTGCCATCACTCAAAATGTTTCAGGTTTTTAAACAGTGCCATATCTATTTGGTGTTTGTCCTATTACAGATCTGTGTCGAGTCCACACAATTCAATAAATGTACCTACACTGCTGTTGAATGCATTTTAGCTCTGAATATATATTTGGAACACTAAGTGGAGATTTTGTTTCTCATCGTTTCAAATATTTGCAGGTGGATTACAAATAATGAGCATTTCTTGCAAATAAATCATGAGAAGCATACCTATTTTTTTGTGGTCCCCAGCATGATTAAGATTACAACAAATGTCAGTTGTAAGTAAACTCTTAAGCTTTCTTTAACCCACCGATAGCAGACGGGGTAGATTTGTGAGCTGTGCTGGCTTCATGTACTGGCTGATGATACAAATCAAGGGAGGACTAATCTAAGCATAGTACAGCTCAGGTGCACAACACCCATTGGGCTGAGAGGGCTTTAGGGCTCCCCTCCAAACCTGATCACCAATATTCCCCTTGACTAACTGTTAACCTTAGTTTCCTGGAGAAGTGTGCGATTCACCGTAAAGCCTTTCAACGCCTCATTCGGGATAGTCATCGCTATATAAATGCAATTACAATACAAAACTATACACTTGTTACATTAAAATAAGCTGTCAATGAAATTTAGAGCTACATTTGGTACAGGCTAAAATATGAAAAGAAAGAAAAAATTAAAAAGTAATTAAACACATCAGTTAAAGTAATAGCGCTATACAAACCATACCTTTTCTTAAACAAAGCATAAAGTCATGTCATATGTTGTCAGTATTGATGATCATATAGAGTTACTTAAGAGTTTTCTATGGAACCAGAAGGAGTTTATTCGAAAGCATCTTTAGTAATATACTACTACCTTATTGCACCACCAGGAGCAGGCATCAAAGAGTGCCAGAACACAGAATGGAGCTGCAAATAAGGTCCTTTTGAGGAGTGCACAGCCATAAAAAAAGCTTGCCTATGGCACTAAAAAACCTTCCACCATTCCTGTCTCTTATCAGAAACTTTGTTGAGTGAACGACTGACTTAGGTCAAGATTTAGCGTTTGGTAGGTGGCCCACCATCCATTAGGGAAGCAGAGGTATTAAACTCCGCTGCACTTCGGATTACTGTGTGCCACATTTATAGATCTCCACTGGCCTGGAGGACATCTCTGTGCCTTTAAAGGCGCCGCTCCTCTGAAATCATGGAGAGTTGCGGAGCAGCTGCCATGTTTCATGTGGCCAAACTACAAACTTTTTTGTTTTTGGAGAAATAAACTTCCAAAGTAGGAGTTTGTTTGAGAAAAACAAAAAAACGAATGACCATGACATTCTGGAAGTTTTCTACGAGGGTGTGCGGTTAATTTTTATTTCCTGTTTGGGACTGCTAGGTTTTTTCTGGCAGTCCCGCACAGCAAAGAATGACATCAGACCTGAAGTACTTACACTGATGGCCTCAAATCAGCCAGGCTGTCAGTGTAAGGATTCCACTGGCTGAGCTGGGGAGGGCACTGATGTTGAAAACATGAAGTCTATCTGACTCTAAATAGAGTGTGTGAATAATCAGTTTGGGAAGATCGGATTCTCGTCCACATTTTTGGTGGAGGACCTTGTCAACCAAACTCTAAATCAGACTCTAAGTAAAGCTAAGTACTGCATAGTATGGACATGTTCATTTTCAAAACCAGAGATGATGTGCATGCTATTTTGTGCAAATACTATATGAAGTTCATTTGTGTCTGTGAATGTACATTTGTTGACCAGAATTCTTTGGAGTAGATAAACATTAGTAGAGTCAAATGCACTTTCTTGGTTCAAATGTACATTGGTGAAAAGGATTTTACCCTTGTTCATCCGTTTGCACCCTTGTTATAATAAATGAACATTTGAATAGGCTCCGTCCCTATCTGCCAGACAGTTAATGAACTGTACTTCCTACTAATTCCCTTATGCAAAGCCCATTTCATGTTCATTGGATAATAACCACACCTACAGAGCTTGTTTTGGTAATAGCTTTGTGTAGCAGTGTATTTTATAGTAGCATTTGCATAGCACTTTCCTACTTCTAATGATCCTGGGTGGACGAGAAGTATAAACTGCGGTTGTTATGCATCGCTTGGTGAAAGTATGTTTCATACCGTACTATCTGTTGAACATTTTGTAATGCTGTGTGTGAGGTTCAGAGGTGTGTTACCGATCTGTGATAACATGTTTTTCCTCTTAACTAAGGATGGGGAAAGCTAGAACTGCATTTGCACAGACTTAGACTTTCATACTTAGAGTAATTATTTCTTATTTTGACATTGGGGAAAGCTATTCCTGCTGTGCTCGGTAAGTAGGTGTGGATTTGATGCCTCCGAAAAGGAAGTGTGTGACCCAAATCAACACACATAATTCTTACGTGGTGCACTAAAGAGCAAATAAGCTATGAACGAGGAATATCAAGATACCTTGTTCCACCATGGGTTTATGGGATCCACTCAAGATTGGAGGTGGTATGATCAAGGGAAAACAAGAGACACTTTCCTTAGATGAGCCTATGTGGCCTACTATGAAGTTGAGATGCAACACCCTAAGAAACAAGTATCTGTTTGGTCCATCCAGTAGTGGAAGATATGTCCCAGGAAAATGATAGACACTACTTGTACCTGGGGATACGAGGACCAACCAAAATTGAAATGTGGCAATTATACGAGACAGAGGAGTATAAATATGTCTTTCAGTGAGCCCAGCATGAATTAATATGCTTGATTAAAGCTACCAAGGAGGGAAAGTCAGTCTTGGAACAGAAAGTTTTTTGCATGTATAATTTGCAGATAATTGGGTTCACAATGATTCTCAGCACCTGCACAGGAGGGGAGGCAGAGGTGGTGAATATTCCTCTGAGAGATATCATGAAGGCTGTAATGATGGAAGAATCTGCCATTGCATTATCAGTGAGAAGGAGGCTGACCCCAAGTATTGTGAGAAACTGAGTTCGTAAGTGAAGAAGACTTGCCCGGTCCACCTCTGCAGGCAGACACGCTCTCTCTTTCTCGCGAGACCCAATGCTCCTAATTTTTTATATTCTAGGCTTACTTTCTAGAGGAAGTACATTTCTTCTTTTGTTGATTGGAACCTTCATTTGGTTCTACTTTCGGTGCTACATTCATTGACACCAGCTACTTTCAAGTTTTCTGACTTACCCACAACCTTAGCTGAGCATTAGGGTGTATCCCTTTCTGGGAACAGATTCTTGTCTTTCTTTGCATATGCTGATTTTAATAAGGAGTATTAGCATTTGCCGATTTGAATTGCCTGTGTTCTATTCGTACATGCTGTATTCATGTGATGATTGATTTATGCTTAACTGATTCAATGTGAGATTGTAACTTTTCTAATTTCTTAATAAACCTTCATGGTTAACCAAATTACCCTTCTCGGTCTTTCGTGTGGGGCAAACTCTGCTTCACTGTCATTGATATATTGCGGACTGTATGATTTTAGCCTCCGCTCGAGATAAAAAACCAACCTCGTGGACATAGCGGAGATTTGAGTTTGCAACAAGTTTTCTCTCTGAAGCCATCACTGTGGAGGCACACTTTCCCTGGTCTTCACTTCACTTTCAGTATTTTAATCAACTCCTTCCACACTGAGCAGCAAACACGATCCCGTCTTTAGAACACAGTCACGTATCAAACAGCACCACAGTACGTATCGCTTAACCTGTTGGCTCGTGAATGAGTAAAAAGTCCTATATTTATGTAGGTGTGCCCTATTAAAGTGAATGTGGAACAAACTATTTAGGACGATGATGAAGATTTGAAAACATTGTGACCCAGCTGAAGTCTACGGAGGAGTGCTGCTTTTTAGGAGAGGGAATGTCTTTGAAATGTGTGATAGTGATGAGTATGATACCCTCCAAATGAGGTAGTCAGTTGATGGGTATAAAACAGTGCTAATTAGTAATTACTTTTTACGCATCACACCTCCCTGTCACCCACGTCCTCTCCAATATACAAAGTGGCCACCCTGCCTCTCAGCAGGAGGGTAAGATTCCCAGGGTCACACTGGAGTCTTTTGTCACAACATTAAAGTCTATATGTTAACTTTTTCCAACAAAACTTATCCATTGAGGCTTTGTTGGAAATATCGTGCTGGGTGTCAAGTGCACACAAATAGGCAGAGATTTGGCCGCATTACGCTTAGCATTTTACTTTCTGGGTGAGATAAGGCAGCTTGACATGTAGTTTTTCTCTTGACAGCCACTGAAACGTGCAAAATGTAATAAAATTCGCCAGGACAGATGGTGGGAAACCAAGACTGTCACAACACACCCTAGAGGTCTGGCCACCCTACCTATGATTGTAGGTTACTTAATGTTAGTAGCAAGCACCCGTCTTGCGTAATTCATCTTGAGATTTGTTTTTTCCAGTTGGTTCAGCTTCACAACATAAGCAGTTATTGTTCAATCCAAACAAGAACGGTAACAATCAGTGTGTTAGCTGATGGTTCAAGATGTCAACCACTTGCAGCAAAGTCCCAAATTACAGCATCTGAGCAGGAGGGGGCAGGTAGGTGCAGATCCTTGCCAAATAACTGTACGATTCCAGAGGCACAAGCTGTCATTTTCTAGCAAAATGGTGTCTTAAGGACTCTCGTGCATGCTAACAACTGTTTCAGAGGTACAGGCATGCATAAATCACTTCAAAAAATGCAGACACGCTACACATTAGGTAATAGGGCAAATAGTGCCACAGTACACTGGAAGGGGATATTTTTTCATGGTTGGGTGTTAAGACCAACTAGCAAAGCACACACTATTTTTTGCATGATCTTTTAAAAAATATCTTATTTGCATTTTTTAAGAGCAAACTTTTGTAAATAATACAGACACACACATCTTAGGGGTTATTAGATTTGGCATTTCAGCACTTTTAGTTAATTTGTCCATTATGCCCCAGTCCTAGGATTCCAATGGGAAATAAAGCAACCTGCAAGTGGAGTGGTCATATGTGTTGGGATGAAAAGAGGAGTGGACACATGATGTTATGTCATTGGTAAGGTATCTGCATACAAAGTGTAACTTACTGGCCTTACAGGGTAGGAGATTAGGTTTACACATTGTATCTAACTGCATTAGGGACAGCATAAGTTGCACAGAAGGGGGGGATATTGCGGGTCAGATGGAAACGAACAGGGATCCAGAAAGTATTAACCTGTGCAGTAAGGGCCGCCAGGGATCACTGACTAAGTCTTCACTAACTACTTTTGGAATGTTGTTGAGAGGAGTTGGGTGGGGGTAAGAGAGAATTCTTGGACTATGCTTTGAAGGTGTAATGTCGTAGTGTCCCATTCCATGGTGACTGAATGCTTCCAGAGGCCTCTTGCGTGTTGTGCTTTCCTCTTAGCCCCAGAGGACAAGCAAGCTTTGCCATGCAGTCACTTAGGGGGAAAAACTTGCCTCCCATTTCAAGGTGAGGGCGGGTAAGCCAAAAATAGGGCATGGCTGCCACTCCATTCCTCTTAACTAATTTGTATAGGCTAAGAGCATATGCCTCCGAGGTTTCGAGTCTGCGACACTGAGGGACTGTAGTAAGAATGTCCTGTATTGCATACCAGAAATGTGTTACAAAGGAACAGGACCACATTGTGTGCAGCCCGAGATCATGGACAACAAAGGTCAGCCTCTGGGACCATACAGTTAGGTTATGTGAGGGGTGAGGTAGGCTCTGTGCAAAACGGAATATTGTATGTTTTTGAAGCAGGTGTTTCTGGAAATCTTTTGCCGGTATTCTAGAGCCGAAAACCCACTCAGAGTCAGGGAGTGCACTGCCAATGTTTGGTTCGAAGGCATGTCGAAGATGAGTCAATGATACACGAGCGTGCTCCCTCAAGGCTCTAAAGAGCTAAGTAATAAGATGGCGGTCGGCGCATTCATATTACTGCATGCATCTGAGGCTCTTCACTGCACTGCTATCATGTCAAATGTGTGTCACGCCACTAATTCCTCTCCACCAGCAGAAGCTATTGTGGCAAATACAGAAGTATTCTTAAAAAATTTTTTTTTGAAATAAATGGCGCACACCACAAAGTACGCCACGTCTGTGAAACTCCAAGGAGTAAATACTTTTCAAAAATCATGAGCTCCCCTCAAGTTACAGTCTCAGGTCCAGAGAGCACAGCATTTTTCATGGAAAGGGCTGATAATGGAACAGCTGCAACGATTTTGCTGACAGTGGAAATAAAGCTCTCCTATCACACGGACAGTTGTAATTCCATGTTCGCCGTGATGCTAATCTGGGGCAATTTTGCTGGAGAAAGAACATACAGAACAAATGTGCTGCAGGCTTTGTCAATGCACCTTAAATCCATTCCGCAGTGCCTTCAACGCCAAAACTGAGGGCAAAAATCACTTCTGTACACATTGACGGATTTCAAAGGACAAGTAAAAGTACTGCAAGGTCTAACAACTCATTGCATAGCCTCAGAAGTGAGACTTGGGTAAGCTAAAAGTTATGGCGCAGACTAGTCAAGACTGATCAATGGCATCTGTATTATTGAAAATAAATAAATCAGGTGTGCCCAGCAGCAGACCTCACTAAGACCACCAGTGCAGTAGAAGTGGACACATTACCCTATGGTGTGTAGATGCTTGAAGCGGACTGATGACTGTCGGAGTGAGTTTACAGGATAGAGGGTCTTCTGTATGGAGCTGAGAGGAGTCAAACTTTACTTCCCCAAAAAGCTAAGGGTGATGTAGTTTGTAGGGAGACCATTTTCAGTAGTGATAATCTGTAGGGGTTTGATCTAGCGAACCTCAAAACTAAACTATAAAAGTCAGAATCATATCAAGAGTTATCCCTGGGGGATGGTGGTTGGCAGGGCCCACGGCCCTCCCCTAACACGTACCAACTTCGGAAGAGCTATTTTTTAGAGATAGGTCTCCACATAGCTGTCTTGGATGGGGTAGGCCATCCTAGGTTGCAGTTGCCATCAAGGCACAGTTACCACAGAATGAAGAAGCTTACTAGGTGTAGACTGTCATAGGATTACCTGGCTAGGAGTAGGCTGCTCTAGGATCCGGACCCTCGCTAGAGTGCAAAACCCTGTCTGGAGGGTAAGCTGTATTGATTGCCACACAGTCTCACTTTTGCCTTTTCCTTATAGATACAATTCCCACCAGGTTCCAGATCTTTTTTTCATAAACAATTTCATTTTTGGGACAAACTTTTCACCACCTCGAGCAGTCGCTGGTTGGCATTAGAAGAAAAAAAAAAAGAATAATATCGTTACAGACAGGGCATCAAGCCCGTCATAACCACATCAATTGAAAGTTCCAATACAGGTGTCACTGTGGGCCCAACACAAACTTTCCACCACTTCCAGCTGTCTTTAGTTGACATTAAAGAAAAGAACATCATTACACAAAGTCCAACATAAACACATCCAATGAAAGTTCCAATACGGTTGTCACAGCAGATCCAACCAAAGTAATTTCACCAGTTAACCCAGATCTTTGCATGTGTCTTAGGGCAGCCTCTGGCCTCATACCCCCTTTTTTTGTTGAGCATACCAATCTACTCTACAACGCCAGTAAGATAGTAAGAGCAGGATGGAGGATTTCCACTTACTAGCTATGTCTCTTTTTACCTTAATGGTGGCCACTCCCAGCAACGTTGTGTCAGCCCTCGTGCCTCCCACTCCCTCAAAGATGCCCAGGTAACAGTTCCTTCTCCTAGCCCAACACCTTCGTTAGTTCTTCTGCAATTGCAGCCCAATAACTTACAATAACAGGACAAGGCCTGGCCATGTGACAGAAATCTGCCGGAGCGCCTGGGCACCTGAAGCATGTTGGACTGGAAAGGAGGTGCGCTCTGTGGAGGTAGCTGGGGGCTAAGTAAACACCAGGCAGATAATATACCTGGATTAGCAATAGTCTGGAAGAAATCGTAACAGTGCGGACCATCAAAGCGTCTCGCCAATCATCATCTTCCAGTTGTCCCATCCACTCCTCCTACTGAGCTCACAGATGTGTTAACGTGTCAGGAGCATGGTTTATCAGCAATCGATAAATTTGCGAGATACCAATCTTCAACAATCCATCCATCCATCAGAATTTTGGTTTCCATGGGGCTGACATCCGGGAGTGCTGTGTCTGGAGTAATATGTGCTCTTATTCATGACTCAACTGGAAGTATTTATGGAATTGTGTATGGGACAGGACATATGTAGATTGAAGTTCTTGAAAACAGCACATTCAGGAGCCAGACCAGACATCCCAGGCTCCAGATCTTACTTCTCCTGGGCAGCTGGTCTGGGGCAACAAAGTAACAGTTGGGCAGTGTCATTCCTTGTGAAGTCAACTCGTGCTTATAAAATTCCTGCTGGTAGGTGCAGTACAGCATTTTTTGAAGGGAGGATTTATATCCTTTGTTTCTCCAGGTCAAGCAGCAATGCAAGTTTCCTGGTGCCCCAGACATAGATCCAGCCTCCAGCCTGGTGTGCGAATGGCAACTACATGGAGGTTCCACTATTGATCCACCAGTCTCACTTCCTTGTTCAAGGGTGTACTAGCTTCCTCTGTCTAATTGATGAAGATGAACCACATACTGGTGGAGGTGGGCACTACATATTCTCTGTTGGCCAAGGTGTCAATTTAAAGTCAGTGCCAGGGTCTGCATTTTCACATGTTAAATTGGTCTTTGAATCCTGGGACGATGTCGAAAATGAGAGGACTCTCTCGTAAGGGTATTCCCAGGATGCTGGGCAGTCACCATGTGCCCTGTGGTGTTGGTGATAGTAAACCTTTCAACCTCAATAGGAGCATCAGATTTCCTTTGTCTGTATTGCCTAACAAGCACTACATCACCGCTTGTAAAAGTGATGTCATTTGCATGACCTCGTCAGACAACATATATTTTCATCTTGTTTGTGACCAAAGTCCTTAGGGTGAATGTGTTTCTCATTCTTAGATCTGCGGTTGGCTCATTGGAGCAGCTTGGTCGTCTGATTGGGGCAGCTTGGTCATCATGGCTTTTCCAAACATGAGATTTGCAGGACTTTCCCTTGTTGTTGAGTGGTAAGCTCGAAGAGTAGTATTGCGAACAGCTTTGAGGTCAAGCTTATCTAATGCAGCTCACTAAACAGCTTTCTTTAGAGTACTCATGAACCGTTCTACCAGGCAATTGGCCTGGAACAAAAGAGGAGTGATTTTTTGATGCTTTATATTGAGGTGATTTAGAAAGTCTTTCAATGCTCAACTATTGAAAGGTGGGCAGTTATTAATATTCACAAGCCCAAACTACTACCAAACGTTCTTTCTCAGGTTGCGAGTGAGCATGTTCTGTTTGTGACAGTCTCTTACTGGTGTATGTCACTATATGTATCAGGGCTTTTGGCGGTCTGCTATGCTGTGCCAAGATTGTGCCCAACCCGACAGGGCTAGCGTCAACTACAACCTCTGTATGTATTTTGGGATCAAAGTAGCACTCTCAATGGCTTGCTTGTCACCAATGAACAGATACATCCTTTTTAGTTAGTTCTCGTAACGGTGCACTGAACGTAGCAAAGTCTTGTATGTATCTCGAACAGTAACTGGCCAGTTCATAAAAAGATTGTAACATAGAAATGACTTGTGGGAGATTTGCAGTAGACAAAGCTTGAACTTTGCTGGATCAGATTTCATACCCCCATCAGAAAGGACATGGCTAAAGAATTTCAAAGTTGTCTTGTTTAATTCACATGTGTTGGAATTCAGAGTTAAGCCTGCATTGTTCAGCAAACAACATACTTGCATGAGAGATTTGCCATGTTCTTTCGGTATGGCTCTGGAAACTAATGTCTCACCACTATAGTTCAATGCATTTACTACAGGCTGTATGATCCGTCGAATGAGATCTTGGAAAAGTCTTGCAGCAGAGGATCCACCAAAACTCAATCACTTATAGCCAAACAGACCTTAATGCATAGAAAAGGTTGTAATGTGCCTGGATTGTTCTTTAATCCTTAATTGGTGATATTTTATTTAGGTCGAGTAGAGTGAAGAACTTTGCACCATTCAGATAAGGTATCATAGCAGCAATGTGCAGTCCGGGATGTCTCTCTCTCGCTCAATTACCTTGTTGGCCGGACGCATGTCAAAGCATATGCGTACAGCTCCTTCACGGTCTCTTTTGGGTACTACTAACTACAATGGGAAAAACTCATGGCGTCGGACCAGTGGAGCGTTCAATAATGTCATGTTTAAGTAATGATTTAAGTTCCTTTTCAACAGTGATGTGCAAGTGAAACTCAATTTGTCTGTGTCTTTGAGCAACAGGCGAACATCCTCATTTATGTGCAACTTTACATTCACTGTTTTGAGTTTTCCTAGACCATGAACATAACGAAGGAAACTGAATTACAACTTATGATGAGCATTCATACTGTAGTTCTATGAAATCATGCTCATAGAAGCAGCATTAAAACTCAACAAACTGGTCCTTGAAGCTGTTCCTTGAAGTACAAGAATAGGTACTTCTACCATATTTTTCTTTAATCGTGGCTACAAAGGATCCTTGACTCTTTAAAGGCGTTGAAGTAGCCCATGTGTATACTTTTGTTTTTTTGACTTAGTAAGTTGTAGTAACGTAGACAGTTCTTGATACTTCGCCTCAGGCATGATATTTATCAATGCACCACTGTCAATTATGAATGGTATCGAACACCCATTTAGATCTTCGAACAACAATCTTGGAGTGTGTTTTTGGTGCTTCTTCATGTCGATTTTTCTTCACTTTTAGTTTTTTCTCACATTTGCCAGTCCCACATATGCATGCCTTTCTGGGGTAAACATGGACATTGCACAATTATCACTGTCAATTGCACGGGAAACAGACTGAGGAACTCTTAGTTGATGATTTAGATGACGATCAACTTCATTTAGTGTCAATTTGCTTCAGCTGTTGTGACCGCTTGGCCTTGTTGGTGTGCGTCTAAAGTCGCGGAGATAGCTTTTGGTTGTCCATTTTGGCTTCACCCTATGACGCATTTACTTTTCTCTTCCCCCTGCAAGTCATCACAAAATGTTTCGCTTTACCATAGCTGAGGAATGTTTGTCCAATGGCAGGACATTTACCTTTGTGTGGAAATTGCAACCCACACCTGTAATACTTTCTCTTTTTCTGTAGGGACATCACCTTGTGTCCCTTGGCCTTCTACCATGGCATACTTTTCATGCTCATGACTGACACTTTTGGGTGCCTCTGGCCTCCATGTGAGTCGCTTGACGACCAGCATTCGCTTCAGGGCGAGCAGTCTGGAGGACTTGCTCTCTACTCAAAGTTTCCTTCAGCATTCTTCATCGAAAGGAATCTGATGGCCATCCGTTGATTACTCTAACGCTTACTCATCATTCAATTAATTGAATTTACAGTGCTTCACCAGAACATCTAGTCTCTACACAAACTCAACAATGATTTCACATGGCCTCTGGCGGTCTTGAATGAATATGTATCTTTCGTAATATAAATTTGGCACAAGATTAAGCCTGACAAATTAAAGCTGTTTTTATTTGTTCGTACGTCACTTCACCTTCTTACGGTATCTTTTTCATTGCTTCTTTCACTCCTTCACCAGCTGTGTTCTTCAGGTACTTTATAATCTTTTTATCATCTTTTTCATCTATCTCACCTATGAAATCTTCAAAAGTCTATCGATGCCGTCCATCTATTGCCAATATTATGTTTTTTGGCAGTATCAAATGTAGTTTGTAGTTTTAAGAATGCAGCAGCAAAATATACAATGATGGACAGTAATGGTCTCTGAAGCGCTTCTTGTTGAACTTGATTAGGCAGAGCTTCTCTAGCATATTGTATCATGCTTGCTTCGGGCTCAGCCTTAACAACTTGTGAAGCTTAGATCTTGCCCATGTTTCCCATTGGAGTTCTGTACTTGATGGCTGTCTAGGGAGTTGTTCTGGGCCCCCGAGTTGCAGCTTTGGTGGTGGTTTGCTTCATATGGGGACAAATTTGCACGCACAACCCCATGCCCTCTTTCTGGGGCCACTTTGCAGTACGTTGTGGCATGACAATTCGTTAATAGTTTTGGTAAGAAGCGAAGTCTTGTATTCTACTAGTTCATGAAATCAACTAACACAATATTTTGACAACTTTATGCTTAAATGTTTCTTCACAAACACCTGCTTAATCTCTGCTTCGTAGCACATGAATTTCAATTTGATTTGTACTGAAGTATTGCTGTGCACTGTTTTTGTATCCTGATTGCATCCACATTTCACGCTCTTACACCATATAGCATTAATTTGCGTAATGGCGCAGTACCTTTTATTTGCGCCTGTTTCAGTCGCTGGCCACCAACATGTAGACTTTCTTTAGCTGGAAGCATTTTAAACAGGCTGGTATTGCACAGAGACTCCACCTGTACCAGCATCAATTCTACACTTCAACTGCAGCACATGTGGCACAGCAAATTCTCGGGAAGAGCGCTTTCAGTGTACATGCTTCTGATCCCCTATCTCATCGCCAGTTGTACTGTCCTGCCTGCCTAGGCACTCACCAATAAGTGCACCACACAGGGAGTATAATGTTACACATCAACATTCTGCTGCATGTACGTCAGAACTCAACATTCTAAGCCTGTCTTCAACTCATCCCTCCAACACTTATGTCACAGGCCTATGGTGTACAGTGGGAACCAAAAGAGTTACAGCTTTCTTTTATCACATGACACTACACCCTGCAACTGGAAACACTATTGCAAGCGTAAGTTTCATGATACACGTTTCAGCACCAGAAAAACACCTTTTGGGCATATAGTAGAGAAAGTATTACTATTTTGTTATTTCTCCCCATCTTTACCTTAAGGGCCCATTTGTGCCCTTAACTGAGCATTGTATTTCAGTGATTTAAACTTTTATGCCCAGTGATATCTAATGGCCAACCATCTAGGCCAGTTGGGCGATCGATAAAGTTGATTACAGTTCCGGAGGATGCAAATCCTTTTGACTCTGTAGTGGTTTCTTAGTTAGCCATTTCATGAGACTAAATTTGGGCTATTTGTTTGGGAACTTACTTTTATTCAGGCGCACCCTTGGGTACGAAAGGAAGCCTGAATAAAGTAAAGCATGGGTAGCAGGATCCCTGCCTGTGTCCTGTCACTCAACTCCTATTTTTACTATAGAGGCAGAGCACTGGAAGTAATTCTTCCACAACAGGATAACTATTAAGCTACAGCACCTGTTTATGCATTCAAACTGGGACAATTAGACTGAATTTTATTACGCTTTGTATTCACCAGAACTGAGGCAAAGATCAGGAAAACAAAACAGCACCATCATTTCATGTGCTGCTACTACAGCCAGAGTTGCTGATTGCTGAAATGGATGAGAGCGCCCGGCCTCTTCATGTTCATGCACACAATTAAGCATTAAAGAATACAGCACGATATTAACCTCTGGCACTGGTGATAAAATGCAGATTAAGGCAACGAGTAGTCATAAGCCAATTTCGGGTTAGATGTGTCCAGTAATTAAAAATGCATTTGGTACAGTAGCTAATATAAAAAGCACCTTTACAGTAATGGGATTCCAATGAGAAAAGGCAAATTATAGAGGACTGCGGCTTAAATTCTCTTTGCTTTCCATCTTTTCTGCGTTGCTCTGCCCTTTTCGTATCTCCTGCCAATTTGCTTGTATTGATTAAAGGGGAAGGACACCTTAGACGCTGCTGCAGTGAGAATCAAGGGATAGCAATGAGGCAATCAAGCTGTTTAAACAAGAGCACTGTTGAGAAATGATTTACGAAACAGACTGCACAGTCTCCACTGGACAGCCATCGTAAAATCTTGCAGAGAGAATGATCTTGAAGGTGTTGTGTCCTGTGTTTGTGTGTATGAGACCTCTAATGGTCCACAGCAGACTCCTTAAAAGTATTATGTCATCTGGTAGGTGTGACTAATAAAGTTTGTGACACAGTGCGGTCGGTTAACGGTTGTATGCTGAAGAATAAAGACGTTTAAACCAGAGCTCCATATGTGGTCTGTTACCTCCTACCGGGCTGGGGAGGATGCTACAACTGGTGACGAGATCGGAGATACGTGCCCCAAGGATACAAGACTGCTCTCCCAGAGAGGTTACCTCAAAGGTGTGTGAACACTTCACACTCCACACAAAGCGCACTACTCTTTACCTCTAGGGTTCCAACAATATTAAATAAATCTAACCAAAGTGAAAATGATTACCTTTCAACCAAGTAAGAGAGCAACCTAATGAGACGATGGATCAGTTTAGTGAGAGACATGGTACGCTTTTAAAACACTGAAAGTTCAATTAATTCCATGATTAAGAAGCCATGCGTCTTAGAGTTCTTGATAATTGTCTCATCAGATTCATTCCTATGACACATGCTGCAAGAAATGCTTAGTTTGCAGAAAGTGTTCATGGCGGCAAGAGCGGAGGAACGTTCTGATTGACCGGCTGGAAAAACCGAAAATGAATCAGGATTGATAAGGAAAAGAAAGCATAAACACAGGCTGAGGCCCACAGAGCGATGTCTCAGACGAAAAATAAATCGTGTTCCCGTTGTGGATTCGCCTTTCCACATGAATGTGACTTCCCGCTATCGGACAGATATGCAAAGGCTGTGGTAAAAACATTTTATAATGGTCTGTAAAGCGAAAGAGAAACTACATTTGTTACTGAGAGATGAGAAGATGAAAGCCAGAAAGTTCCAGAAGCACTCTAACCACTCCCACAAGGCCAAATGGCAAAATAGACTGAGGCAAGTGGAAACTAAACCAAGTCAATTGTTCTAAAATTCATCTTCCAATAGTTCATTACCGTCATTATCGAGGAAAAGTGAGGAAGATGAATTTGCGATGGTGATGTCAGTCACAGACCGACTTTTGCAAATAGGATTGGCCGCTTGAAAAGTAAAATGTACACCTTAAGAGAATCGCCACACGAAGCAAGAAAGTTAATTTGAACATTGTTCAAAAATCACACTCAGGTGAATGGTTGCTCTACAATTTTATTATAGTCAGTGATGCATCGATAAACATCATGTGGGCAGAGAAGTATAAAAAACTATCTCCGATACTACGTCTCACACTGTGAAGAACAAAGTTGTACACCAGGGCAGCTTCTACATCTTTGCAGAGTAAATAATCCTTTGTAGAGACACAACAGTGCAAGCGCCAATTCATGTCTTCCCCAGTGCGTTGTCAAGTTCATGCTTATTAAGTGTGGATACTGCTGCTGGCACGGGACTGATAAGTATTAATTAGAAATTGAATGCCCATTCCGTAATAGTGTGTCGATTTCCGACATTACTTCATGGAATTGGGAAACTTAAGTCAATGAAGGTGACAAATTGCTTTTCACTTACAGGAAGCCGTTGGGGAAAAACTAGAAACACTGTTAGAGCATGACATCGTCGATCGCTTTACTGGTCCGATGCTGTGGGTTTCACCCTTTGTGGTGGTGCCAAAAAAGGACAGTGGAGGTTCAGCATGCAGTTGTGTTGATATGCAACAGGCCAACAAAGCATCGAAAGAGAAAGACATCCACGTCCACACATTGTGGAAACAATCACACAGTTCAATTGCGCCAAAGTTTTCTACTGCCTTGATTTGAACAAATGGTTACAAAAACAAAAGATGCCTTCACAGGATTTGTTTTATATTATTTCGGTTGATGTAATTCAGTCACCAAACAGTGATCTTCAATCAACAAAAATGCAGGAAAATACAATTTGTCATGTTATTTATTCCAAAATTCATCAATTTAAAAACTGAAGATATGGCAACATATATACTACTCCAATGTTCACATTTCATTCCTGGTAGTATAACAACACTTTTCGCTTTTCATATGGACCAAACAAAAGACCATATATCTCATTCAGTTTTGAACATCAATACATTAGTTCACGATCATAAAAATGATCTTTATATTTGCGAAACAGTGTTAAACTGTTGACGTTTCGGTCCCCGTTGGTCTATACAATCCTTGGTACATCATCAGGAGGTACACGTTGCATATCGATATCAAGCACTTCCAGCCGGAAGTCTTGCAAGATACAAAAAGACACTCACTAAAATAAAACCTTATTTACCCCGGACGGGACGACCCAGATCTGCATGGATTTCCGCACTTTAAACGCTATATCTAGATTTGATGCATACCCCATCCCTCGGGTGGATGAATTAATTTAACAAATAGGAGAGGCTCGTTTTTTTACCGCGCTAGACCTGACAAAGGGGTACTGGCAAGTACCCCTAAGAGAAGAGGACAGACGAAAAACCGCCTATGCCACTGAGGACGGCCTATTTGAGTTTAATGTCCTTCCATTTGGGCTACATGGGGCTCCAGGAACGTTTCAACGATTAATGAATAAAATACTACAACCATATATCACCTATTGTTCGGTATATTTGGATGATATAGTTCTCTTAAGGACCACTTGGAAAGATCATTTGAATCATTTTAAATCTGTTCTGGAAGCTCTACAGGCAGCAGGGCTACACGTAAATGCCAAGAAATCGTGTGCAGCCTTTCCCAAGGTCAAGTACCTCGGATATTTGTTAGGGGAGGGATTAATAGCTCCACAGGAGGCAAAAATCAGAGCAATAATAAATACACCCTTCCCCACTTCCGAAAAAGATGTAAGAGCCTTTTTGGGCCTGATAGGATACTATAGGAGGTTCCTTGATAATTTCGCTGACATGGCGAGTCTCTTAACGGATCTGCTAAAAAAAAGTTGACAAGAACTCTCGAATTCTCAATCCTCCTAAAAGAGCTGAACAAGCCTTTCAGCACCTAAAAAGAGCCATAACAACAAGTCCGCTGTTAATCCCACCTGATTTTGACAAACCCTTTTCTCTAGCTACAGACGCCTCCAACATAAGTATTGGGGCAGTCTTATCTCAAATAGGTGATGATGGCCTGGAACATCCAATCCTGTTTATCAGGAGGAAATTACACCCTAGAGAACGCAAATATCCCACCATAGAGCGGGAACGCCTGGCCATACGATGGGCCGTAGACAAACTTAAATGCTACCTAGAGGGAAAGCCCTTCGTACTGTACACTGACCATGCTCCGCTTCAGTGGATGTATAGGTACAAAGCACAAAACCCCAGAATCCTCAGGTGGTTCCTGTTCCTACAACCGTTTTCTTTTGTAATTAAGCATAGGAAGGGCAGTGAAAACAGCAATGCAGATTATCTATCCCGGCATTCTTTTCTCCCCGATCGAGAGCAACCAGGGGGAGGGGGGAAGGAGGTCTGTAAAGGGGTGACTAGGCGGGTGGAAGAGGTGTCCCCCTCAAGAGACTGGTGGGTTGTTGACTCTACCTCCGCTCCCTCTTTCCACTTATCCCAGAACGAGTGGAACACAGACTGGCAGCCTCTGTGTACAGCGCAAGAGGATGAAATGGAAAACGGCTCCTTTAACTGGGGATACACAGACGACGAAGCCTCGCCCCCTGCTGACGCCAGGACCACTGGATTGGTTAAAAATCAGGAAGCACGAAGCTCGGTGTGTGACGACGCCCCGGAGGTGTTTGGCGGTTGCGTGTGGAACGGAGAGGAAGAAGACTGTTGTCGGAGAGGAGCGAGAGGAAGTTTACCAGCGGAGGAAGAACCAGAGCCAGGAGGCCAACGTTCCCACGAAGAGCCACGCCACACTCCTGAGGGAGGAGTGTGGCTTAAGCAGGTATGGCAGCGGCTTGCAGGGTGAGTCGGGAGACGGGGAGACTCACCTCCTTAGTCACAAAGACATCCTGCCTGTGTACATAGTGTATATTTCCTACACCCGTACCTTCTTTATCCTTCCCCAGTTCCTAAAAGTACCCTACCCTCACAACGTTCCTCCTCATAACCTTGGCACCGACGATATTTAGACTAATTAGCACAAGAGCAGCGGTGAACCCCTCACTACCCCGGTTACCCACGGGCATCAGATAGCGGACCTGTGTCATGACCGCCTCTTTTTGTCTCTTCCTTCCCGCACTGACCTGCATGAGTGAAAACCCAGACCAGAACCAAAGTCGAGGGAGAGGAGTCAGGACCATAAGAACTGTTCCAACCTTTCCAAAGCACAGCGCTATCACGGATCCAGCCGGGTTTCACAGGGAAAGACTCACTACAAGATACAAAAAGACTCACTAAAATAAAACCTTATTTACCCCGATCAAGTCTCTGATCCCTTCCTGGTACCCCGCCACAGAGTATGACTACACAAACCAGGGAAGGATCAAAACCCTATAGCCTACTTTTCACAAGTGCCGCTACAGCATTGTAATACAACTTCAAATGCTGAGAGGCCAACATCAATTTCATAGTAAAGTCAGGTGCACCTGCAACTCTTTCTATTGAACAGATTCTGACAGCTACTAGTACTGACCAAAGACATGCCTAAACTTAAAAAAATAATTGCACCACAATCATGGAGGAAATATATTCAACCTCTTACAGATGATGTGAAGTACCAGAAATTCAAGAATGTTCGGGAAGAACTTTCTGTTAAACAAGATGGAGTTATACTAAGAGGGGAGAGAATAGTTATCCCTGTAAGCCTGAGGCAACAAGTTATTGAACAAGCACACTAAGGACACTGTGGAATTGCCAAGGGATCGAGTGTGGCTCCTGCGCCTTAATGAATGAATTGGAAGGGAGCTGAAAGCTTGTCATCTGTGCAACTGTCTGCCTCCCAAAATGACTCAGCAACTGCTGAACAGATCTGATCTTTCTAAGCAAACCTGGGAGAGAATTGAGCTTGACTTTTTCGGACCCCTCAATATTGGACATCATCTCTTGGTAGTTGTCCATGAGTACTCATGTTTTCCTCTAGTAGAAGATTTATCATACATCACACATGATGAACGAGAGGGTGGATGACATTTTCGCAACATGGGGTGTTCCTTCCATTCTCAAATCTGACAACAGTTCCCCTTCAATAGCAGAAAGTTCAAGAACTTTCTTAATTGCATGAGCATCAGAAATTTGCACCTCTCTGGCTACAGGCCAATGGTGTTGTTGAACGATTTAGGAGTACTTTGAAAAGGGTTGTCCAGCATGCTGCAGTGGAAGTCATCAAGTCAAAGTCAGCTTTACATCCAGCCCTCTGTGCCTACTGTACCACTCTTCATTCCACAATAGGAGAAAGTCCTGCCACCTTGCTGTTTATGAGAGCTCTTGGAACTAAGATACCACAATGCACCACCAATCAGTCAATAGACCCTTACGAGATGTGTAACGGACACCTCTTGCAAAGGGCAGGCTTATGCCAATAAGCCATACACAAAAAGGAGCACAGAGGGATATATCCAGACTCAGGTACCCTCCACTCACAACATTTTATACACATAAACCTGGTCCTACTGTATTACAGGCAATTATATTTGCTGTACCTCATGTTGGCTCACTGGTGCGGCTATTCTTAACCTCCCACCCAGTCAAAGAGTCTGCAACAGGGTGTGCCTGTGTTTAAAATGTCATCATAAAATCTCTGCGTGTCATTCACTATATGTCTACACTCCCTCTATTCAAGTTGTGCTTGTGCAACCCCGTGTGTGGATGCTGGAAGGGAAAGATCTAGTTAAATCAAATTAGAACAAGATCAAGAAAAAATGCCAATAAGCACCAATGCGCTCAAAAGACAGCCTTCAAGAAAGGAGACAGTTCTTGTCATGCAAAGTGGACACACAAGACCGGCGCTACGTTTGATGCTGAACGGCTAAGACACACTCCTCACACTTTAAGGCTTTGCCTCGATGTTTGTAAGCTCCAGAGCTCATGAGTGAGGCAAGCCCACCTGAGTGCCCAAGTCAAACATCTGACCCTTGTCCTGAGATGCCAGATAAAGGTGCCCCTCTCCTATCACGTACAACTAGATCTGAAGACTAGTGCGAGCAACTCATCAACTCATCAAGGCATTATAATGTGTATATATTTGTTTGTACTTTTTATGTAACAAATGGGGAGATGTTGAGTCCTCCGTTTGTGTATACGAGGCCTCTAGTGGCCCTCGGCAGACTCCTCACAAGTATTGCGTAATCAAGTGGTTGTGGCTGGGTGTGGGTAATAAAGTTTGGGATGCAGTACGTTCAATTAACGGTTGCATGCTGAAGAATAAAGACGTGCAAACTACAGCTCTGTGTGTGGCGTGGTCTGTTACCTCCTCTCAGGTTGGGTAAGGACACTACAGATGGGACGGTCATATTAAAACCTTATGTAATGGGGTGCTTGATCTCCAGTTTACCACACTTTGAAGGTGAAACTGTCATTATAGACTGATGTAACACAAGTAGGCCTCAAACCGTGTTACAACACAGGTAAGTAGAGAAGATGCTGCACTGACAGCTCCTATAACAAGCAATGGCGTGTGATTCCTAGATCAATAGTAGCCCACAGAGATCTTAAGCAAAGTAGCCATTACAGTTTCATCAGGGCTTCCCAAAAACTTTGCACAACAGCAGGGAGCACAGGCTTGGCAGGGAATAAAGCAGGGCTGTATTCCCGGGAGCTTAACTCTGTGTGTACTAAGAGGCCAGGTACCCAGTCTCAACCCCCAATATAGGATTTTTACTGACCTGCCCATACCTTGAGAACTCTTCAACAAAAAGCTGTATTACTTTGCCAACAACATGCAGAATGCCACCAACTGTAGTTAAAAGACAGAATCAGTGGGCACTCTATTCAGCAACATGATCCTAAATAATGAACACACAAAAATAAGATGTGGGGGGGGAGGGGAGTGGGGGGTCCGATATTAACTGAAAATGCTCCGAAAAATGAAAATGTTAATTTCAAAGCAAGACCTAAAGGCAATAGCCCATGAAGTTAATTTGAACCTACAAGCGTCACCTAGAAAACAGTCATGCTTAAATGACAAAATATATTGTGGATAAAAACAAAGTCTCTGGAGACGCAAACACGACCAGAGGCAAGAGGGGGTCACGCCTGGAGCTTTTAAGATTTATGAAGCACAGGACAATGAAGCAGGCCTTCTCTAAAGCTGCTCCAATCCTCTGGAACTCACTGACGCGCTCCAGTAAGAAGTCAGAACTGGAAAACGTACTCAAAAATGCTTCTCAAAAAATGCACAGTTCACGCATAACTCTCAATTAGTGGTCTTTAATTGTCCGTGGTGGGCCAACCGTATTGTACCTGTTTGTCATGTATGATTGAAAGGGCCTTCGATAATGCACACTGCTCACAACGTATTCATGGACTTCATAAGAACTGAGTAAGCCATATATTGTTACATTGTACTGCTTTAGAATATGTAAAATTTTACATTGTACCTATTGTCATGCGTGGCAACAAAACTCTTGGTTTGATAAAACGTTATGCATTTGATTAACATACCAATGTTCCATTTTGGCACTAAATAAGATGGCGCTCTGATGCATGTTACCTCCACCCATACTGTATCAGTATTACTATCCAGCACTCATCATACAAATTTGACATTTGCTCAATTACTGAACTCTTGCGTCCTTCGCCATTATAAATATTCAACGTCCTGTTATCTTTAAATGTCCGTACATCCATCCTTCACAATCGATGTGCAGTGTTCCAAAGTCCAGAAGGTTTGGTTCGTGGTTTACAAAACTATGTAAATAGACAGGAAAGACAGACTGCTCTGTAAAACACCCAGTTCACCCTGCTCCAGGAAAATGAAAAACGTTGTTGCAGCTATGGTCCTCACTTTCACCTTTTCAACTCATAAGGAAGCCTGGATTTTGAGACTGGCGAAGGGGTGCAAACATCTAACAGTCGCAGACTTAAAAAGATGAATGTCTGGATTGTTAAACAAAACAGTTAAGCTCATTAACGCTCCAATTAAACTAGTTATCCACCCTTTAATTAGCTGATTTCAAGAGATGGCATGCTTGGCACCGGAATACAAAACAGGCTTCACAATGAAGAATCTAAATATTCAGTCTGGTGGTTTAATTCAGCATAATCCAGACACACTTGTTCATTACCGCTGTTTAATTATACCTTCGCTGGGAAGGCATATCTCATTACTTTTAATGATTTATACATTTATCATCTTTTTTTTTTAATTCCTGGCTATTATTCTCATTTCATCCTGACATCAGTCGCTGCTGGGGCCTATAATAGGTTGCCACTGCCGGACGCCTGTCTCCCTTGTACCAGCAGAGGATGAGTATAATGTAGAATGATAATCCAGTCCTTTGCACCATGCGCTAATTTTTGCATTTATCGTGCACCCACTTGTGGAGGCTACCAAAGCAAGACTTCCCACAATGCATAAAATATTTATGCATAAAATATTTTTTCCAAGCAAAGAGTGGTGGGATGGTGCTGTGGGTGTTCAGTCATATCGCTTGATCAGTAAAGAACGAGGTCCTCTTTCTCCCACTTGGCCCAACCAACAGAAGAACGCTGCAGCACTACCATTTTATTCAATCCACAACAACACTTAAATTGTATCATCAGACTTGTAGCATCAGCCCTGACATCACGGCTTTGCAACACACTATAAGCAGAGTTTATTTTGTGGCTGCTGTTGCAGGTGGTGGGCAGCAGCACTTATTTTTGGGAACAAGGGCAGGCTTTGTATTATCAGACTTGGACCCAGAGCAAGAGAGAGAAAGGTAGCAATGGGAGAAAGAAGGGAGAAGAGAATAGTAGGAAAACAGTAACAAAGATCAAACAGGAAGTAAAAAGAATCAACTTGAGTGAGGTAAAGAGGCAAAGAGTGCATGGTGATAGGAAGGTAAATACATAAAGTGGCATCAAAAAACATGCAACGTTAGTATTCGGCAACCCTTGCATTCAGAAGCACTGGCAGTGGGATCCTAAAAAAAAACAAGCACGGATTATAAGAGGAAAAATTTTAATTTTCAGAGATCTTAAATCATGTGTGCTCTCACATGTGAAAAGGCACACCACATTTTCAACCTGCAACGGGGTAATACTAATTCTCTTAGGTCAACTTTCATTAGAACGCAGGCTCTACGTCTTTTCAATTGCTTCCTCAACAACCAGACTCCGGTGTGCAGAGGTCGCACTACATAACTGAAAAGACAACTTCCTTGAGCCTGGTCAGCATGTAATGTGTAGGCCTGCTACACTCAGTGTCTTTCTCCCATGTCCTTCTATTGTATGGAAGTTTGATTGTCTTTGATGAAACACTTGTGATGGCATTATTCTTGTTCTTAATGAGAAATCAGAATATATTTATGTGCCTTAATATTAGTAATTTATTATGAATATGTCGGTGCCCATGTACTAAACTTTCATGCCTGAATTGCACTATTGTTTTTATATTAACCTCAAGCGCACATTAGTTTTAATATTTCTGTAAAGTTGCATACAAGTCTGAGGCCAAGAAGCCATTTTATTACTTATTGTTCAACTGCACGTCCTATATAAATGCACTTACAATACAATACACTGTGTAGTATTCGTAGCCTCGTTTTGAAGATTGGCATCATAAACCCTGACCTTTAGAAAGTAGGAGAGTCAACCATTGTTTACATTTTGTTATCCAAACGTCAGGACATGTACATTCTTCTTCTTGAGAAGGTCCTGCCTTCTGCTCATTACTTAGTTTCAAAGTAACCGTCTCTATCATGTGTATTAAGAAAGGTTGTCTAAATGAGTGCGTAAAACATAAGGATTTAAAATTATACGCTCCACCAGGATTTTGGGTGGAAGCTCTGGCCCGTTCTTGACAATTGTTGCTAATTATTTTGCTTGCATACTAGCTGTTTTTGCATTAAACGCATGTTAGAATTTTTGGCTTCCTAGAGTGTTGCATTTTATTTTACATTATCAATGCTACATTCCGTTTTTCTGAACTAAACATTAAAAATAATAAAAGTAAAAAAACTCCACATACCATGCACAATCAATCTACTTCGAACAACCAGTCAACTGAAGCCCAAGAATACGAAAAGGAAGCCCAGACTAGCAAGGACCTAATGAGTCATGCAAACAATAGAAGGAGGGATTCATCTGCTGATAACGTAACACAACACAAGGTTGCTAAGGCCATTACATGGTCATCTTTTTATATGTTGAATGGCAGGTTCAGCAAAAAAGTTTAACACCTGTAGTGGGTGCACTGTTTCAAGCATGTCATTCAGTGAAAGTATTGTTGTCCCGTCCACTGTCCCTGTACTTAATGACTGCATCAACCCCACTGCACGCAGACATGCATGCATGCACGCATTGCCTTGTCACTGCACAAGAACTGACGTGCTTGAAGTCTTCAGTACAAATAAGAGAGTATAAGTGCCATATCTTTCCTACAACAACGTCTGTCACCACCGACAGAAGACTACATAAGTGACAGCACAGACCGCAAAAGTTGCAGACACTGACCACCCTCTGCCCCACCCTTCGAGACTGGGCACCTTGTGTGGCAGGGTAGTAGGAATAAGTCTTGGGGTGTCAATCACATGAAACCTCAAGCCAACCAATTGACAATGATTTATATCAATCTGTGTCCTGAATGTGAATGTGCATCTTTAATACCACCTGGGTAGGTGGTATTACTCCAGGCTTCTCAAACAAGTAGCTTATGAACTACCAGTAGCTCTTAAGTGCACAGCACAGCCTATTAAATTAGAAGCTTTTGAATAGTTTAATTAATACATGTATACCCACATTAAAGAGTGAAAAATGTGTCTATTTTCAGTAATCATAAGATGATCTTTGGCGATAACTGGCTGAATTTTTTAAAATCAATTTACAGCTCATATTTAAATGATAAATCATGCGGCGTTGTAGAGGCGCATTACCAATATTATTCCAATTTTTTTTCTTCCATTACTGTTGGCAACCGTGGCTAATGCACTAAGGTGTTCATTACTGATAATCATGCATATGTTGGTCACCAACGTAATATGTCTGATCAGGTCACTATTACAACACTTCTTTAGGTAGCTCGGTAGGATTTTCATTTTACAGAAGTAGCACGTATTACATAAAAGGTTAGAGACCCCTGCATTACGCTGATAAATGACCTAAAAATAAAGAGGTCGGCAAAAACGTAAAACAACTTTATAGATTATGAGATACAGTAGCCCAGAGCAGTAAGGCTCCACAACTCTGTTGGCCAATTGAGCTGCTAGCTTCCAACTCCCAGAAAGCAGGTGCAGATAAAACCGATTAACCTGCCAACATGAAAGGGGTGCCACCTTTGTGGGGACTGGATAGCTTCAATGCCAAACACCCGCTATCATTTGCGGTTTAAGCAAAGCATCCCTGCAGTACCTATGACCTGTGCCAAGCAAGCACATCTGTTCTTCAGGAGTACCATGCACACACATGCAGCAGCTGTGATTTGTGTCATACATACACATACATGGCTCTTGTGACATATATATTGTCAGGTACGATTATACCCGGAGTGATTCGAGGCACGCACCAGTGTGTCGCCTGTTATCTGAAGCTTGCCTAATACCAAGTGAAACCACCCTCAACATGGTTACAATGCCACGAGACAAATACTTAGAAAAAAAAAAGACTATGAACCTCATAAAACTAGACGTGGGCTCTTTTCAGTTGTCTGGCACTTTCAGCAGTACTGCTGCGGGCACTTCCTTTTTGCAGGAGATGCATATTCTTTTATAGACTCCACTTAAGAAATAAGAACACACGAACATGTGAAGAGCCGTCATGCAAAGTTATGAATAAGCAGCGCTCGAAAGGAGATTGCACGGCGGCTGAATCTCTTCTGAGCATGTGGGTTCCCACGGTGCAGAGGCGGGTATGAGTTACAGCAAACAGTGCCGTCTGGAGAAAGCAGGAGATAATGAAGCTACAGACTGAGCTCAATTTGTGCTGGTGGTGGGCATTGACACTCTTTTTCTGGACTGTGGCTTATTTTTCATCATCAGAATGACTCAGAGTAAGACAGAAAGGGGGGGGGGGCATGAAGATAGAAAAACAGTGACAAAGGGCGAAAGCGGGGATAAAAAAAAACAGACATGAGTGAGATAAAGAGACAGGCATAGAATGGTGGAAGAAAGAGGCGTGAGGTAGAATCAACACTAGGCAGTCTTGCAGTTCAGCAACTACAGCATTCGGACGTACTGGGGGCGGTATCCTAAGAAAATGTTTGGTAACATTTTAATTTTATTATATATATATATATATATATATTTATTTATTTATATATATTATTATAGATCTAGATATTTATTACAAATTAAGTCCTGCATAGGCAATACGTGATCTACAAACAATCTGATCACCAACATGTTTAGTTCTGGCTTGGCCATGCAGTTAACATAAGACCTTTTGTGATAAACCCAAAAAAACAGCTTTCAGGATTACTTCAAGAGGGGATTTGACTCTGTTGGCAGACAGGAGAACACGTTCTGATTGGGCAGAAGTTGTGTGCTTCCACAGAGCTAATTGTTTCCCTTCACTTAGCTCTGATTATTTTGTGTGTTTATCCACCTGCCTGAGCCAGCAGCATTATCTCTGCCTTGAGACGTTTCATTAACCCCTTCCATGCTCATGACGGAGCGGTTCCGTCATGAGCGTCGGTTGAGCTGTGCTCATGACGGAACCGTTCCGTCATGAGCCGATAGGCTCATTAGAACCTTCAGCACAGCGCGAAAATTCGCGCCGCGCTGAAGGGGTTAACAGCATAAAGTTTGCTTACAAAGGTATGCCGCTTCACCTTTCTGGTTGTTAAAGCATCTGAGGTAAGGTGATAATTTACAGTGGTTTTGCCCCCCTCTGGCACGAGCACAGATGGAAGGAGAGCAGTCATGAGGAATGTATTGCTGTTTTTAGGTCCCAGCACCCTTCCCTTCGGATCCATCAGTAACTTTAAACTTCAGTGTGCAGTTGTATGTTTGACATCTGTATGGGATGCCGAGGGCTTCACTAATCTACATTAATTGGTAGGCCTGGTGTGACAGCATAGCTGTCGCTTCACCTTATGAATCAACAAAAATAAAAGTTTGCAGAGTACAAATAAAAGAGTGTCTTAGATTGCAGCCAGATGTTCGTTTCCCCTACTAAAATATTTGATAGGTTCAAATTTGTTTACTTCCACCAAAACAACTGCTTGAATTGCACTTTTTGACTTGTGGTAAAGCCTATACTCAGAGCCTATACTCACTACAGCAGGACAAAGTTATTATGGGGGCTCACAGATCGATCCCCGGCGCCAGTGCAGCTCAGCACCAAGCAACTCTGAGCAATTGCTCACTTAATCTCCCTGATGGCCCCTGTGAGAAGTTGGCCTGATATGTGATGTCCACTATTCTAGTGGGCACCCTGTATCAGTCCAAACAACCCTTATGGTGATGGCTGTAAAGTCAACCTTATAGACCAGCTATCCTAGTGGTAACATGGACAAAGCAGTCTTAGGTTAATACTTCAGAGAGCATGTGAAGCCAATTGTTGTACCAATTATAATCCCTTGAAAACCAAATGAAAGGACACCACACAAGGCATATATCAAATACATATGTATTTATTACTAACACAACTCTTCTGCACTCTTTATGAGGTCAGAGTTCGAGATACAGCACATGTTACTCAATAAGCATACTATAAGTTGCACAAATACAATTCTGCCCTAGGGGCCTCACGAGCCATATACTAAGTAAGTGGTATAAGAACCACTTCAGGAAAGGTGAATAGGCCTAGGGCCTAGGAAATTACTGGGGCTACACTGAACAACCAAAGGTTAGGAAGTAGGAGTCCCACAGGATGTGTGTGCAGTGTCTAAACACACACGCCGGTTACCATAGACTTTCAATGGGAACGTAAAAGTTACAAAGTAGTAGATTTCGGACCCTTCCAGGTGGACTGTGGGAAAACCCAGTTAAACTAGGACACTTGGATAGTTGTTACCCACGGGAGCACCGGAGTACTCGAGTTACCTCACCCAGGGAACCGGCTGGGTGCATAGGTGTTCTTTCGTGTCGGGTTTCGTCGATCAATCCTATGGAGAGCTGCAAGAAAGTGCTGCAAGTGACCCGGAGGAAAGTGTCCGGATGGATCCAAGGGTGGATCGGAGCAGAGAAGAACCTGAAAGCAGAGGGGACAGAGTCTCTGTCACTAGCCAGTGACCAGGAAGGAACCAGGCGATGTCGAGACGCAATCAGGTGAGGAGATTAAGCTGGTCTCAGCAGCCACGTGGACCAGGGGGCGTCGATGACGACCAGGAGCTGGATATGGACTGTCCCACGAAGAATCTAGATGTTGGTGGTGTCGGTATCCGGATTGGACCCAACAAGCCTTGGCAAAGGCAACCCACGCAGGAAGGGAAGATCGGCTTCTGTTCAGACCAGCAAGGTCTGGGGAGCTTCCCCTTTACAGGAAAGCAGGAGCAAGCCCAGAGCAACCAGGCAAGCAGAGTTGTTTCAAAAGGATGTCTTCAGGAGGGCCACTAGCCAACGGGCTAGCAACCGTGAAGACGCGTCGAGGAGAAATGCAGGCGCAGGCCCCACGCGGCACTCGGGATGTAGGTCGGAGTCAGAGAAGTCTGGAAGTCCAGAGGCTGCATCGCTAAGTCTTCGGGTTCCGGCGGGAGCGTCGACAAAGCAAACCGGCAAGTTACTGTTGGTGCCTGTTTACACAGGGTGGTCACTCCTTGACCACAAGGGAGATGTCTTCAGTCTTCCAGTCGAAATGGAAGGTCAAAGGTCCAAGAGTTCGTTTCAGAGTTTCTTCCAGGATAATCTAATGTCTCTAGACACAGCTCCTAACTTCATACTAATCTAAGGGGCTGGATTACCTGCTAGGTCCCTCCTATGGGTGAAACCTGAGAATGGGGTGGTTACAACCCTTTCTCTTTGTCCAGTTTCGTGCCAGAGCTGGGACTGGAGTGCCCCTGCAACTGGTTTGAACCGGGCTATGCATGGAGCACCTTGTGTGCCCCAGGCAGTGTCTGGAAACAGCAGTTTCCATTGAACCCACCCTGCCCCAATCCACTATAGGCTGTCTAGGGAGGTGCCAACACCTCCCTTGACAGGAAACCTATTGTCCAGGCCTCCCCTGCCGGAGTTTCGTCCAGCAGCAGGAGGTCAGACTCGTGTCTGTGGCAGAAGCATCCTTTTTGTGATGCTGAGTGTAGTAAAGGAAGGATGCAAAGTCGAGGACATTTACTACACTGAGGCTCTGTTTAACTTTAACCGGGTAAAGTAGTAACTACATGTCTTCTCCCTCTAGACGGGTGGAATGCTACCCCCGCCGCCAGAACTGGTGGGGGGGGGGGGTAGTATTCCAAAGTGTTTGACACCTTACACGACATGTTTTCATAAGCCAAACCAAAGTTAGCATTAACCGCGAGGATTATAATGCACTTAAGAGTATATGGTATGGCTATATCATAGAACAGCTATAAGGACATGGTTCCGAAAGCTGCAGAGAGGCTCAGCTCATGCTAGAGCACCATCTCACATAAAACCAAGCACTCTGCCTTCAGGATTGTCAAGGCCTGCCATAGGAGTGACTTATAGTTGTATATGTGTCTATATATAAGGGTAGATGTAGGAACACTATATCTAAGCAAGCGGGGGAGTTACACCACCTTGCCCAAGCTGAGTGTTCAGCCTGTGGTGTCAATTTGGATCGCCGGCCAGGGGTGGCATAATACATGCTGCAGCCCCTGGTAGGCCTTGGATGCACCTATGCCCTCGGTACCTATGGTACACTATACAGGTGCTCACAAAGGTGACCCAATACCCAATTAGGTATGTACCTAAAGTACATGGTGTCCATTTTACAGAGAGAGCAGATAGCCTGGGGACCTGAATAGCAGGATCCCAGGCCAACGAAGTCAAAAACCAGCTAAACACTAGGCAAAAAGTTGGGGTAACCATATAGTCAGATATCCACCTTCCTACAGCCCCCATTGCCTTGAGCCCTTAGCGCTGAGTAGTTTAAGCCTCACAAATACTGGGTTTAGATTTAGATTGTATAGACGCAATCTTTTTATTACGAAATAATAACTCAAAATCTGTAGGACCGACTTATTAATTGTGAGAAACATATGCTAAAGTAAATAGCCATTTACGGGTGGATTGTTATTACTCTATATTAAAGCCTTTGAAAGATATATTTTAATACATAGAGTTTCACAGATTACCATAGCAGAGCAGGCAAGGGTTTTGGTATCGGTTCTCGCCATAACAAACCATGGATCTAGAAGATTTGCTTTGTGAGAATCCTTGTTTGATCCTCTTAGGAGAGGGAGTATTTTGCTTAGCAACTGTAATTTGGTATACTGTGGTCATTTTATTACTGTGTTCCTGATTGTTTCCTTGTGGAAAAGATATGGAAATGTTTGCTCTCAAAACAGTACACCTGAGTTGGTTGTGACGACAAGCTGTAGGCCTGATTGGAGCTCTGGGAAACGTTATGTCTGATGCTAGAGATCTGATCTGCTTATTATGAAACGTTATGGCAAAGGAGTTGGCCTGGCTTATTAAATATTTCTACAGTTCAAGATGGCTAACACTTAGGTTCTTAATGCGGGGACCATGCTGGAACCTTAAAACAATGATATTCTATATACAATTCCTCTGCAAGACCGACACCTGCTGCTATGTTAGGTGAAGCCTAGAGCCAGCCCGCGTGCGCTGCTCTGCAGGACTTATTGTAGAGGAGTAAGGAATAGAAGCCTTGCCCACTCCCTGCCCATATTTGCCATTGGCTTGTGTCATTGTCCCTCCTAAATGCTGGCTTCTAATTCGTCACTAGGCTTGTTAGTCCCTCCTTAGTAGCGCCTCCTCTCCATTTGTCACCTCCCATGGCAACTGGCCCCTTTACTTTGGTTGTTACATGGTACATGTTATATAGACTGTGAGTACTATTTTCTATACTGAGGTTCTCCTACTGCAGGCCCGACATGCTTTGATGCCTTCATTACTTTCCCCCTCCCTCCCGTTGTTATGCCTTCTTCCCCCCCCCCCGCCCGCCCTCACGTGGTCCATGCCTTCTCGCCCTCCTGTTGTCCGTGCCTTCTCCCCCGCCCTCCCTTTGTCCGTGCCTTCTCCCCCCGCATGTCCACCCGCCCTCCCGTTGTCTGTGCCTTCTCCCCCACCCACCCTCCTTCCCGTTGTCCGTGATGCCTACAATTTGCAATGCAAAAGGTCTCGCGTAAACGTGTGACCTACTGCATTGCAAATGCTTGTTTTTGCAAGCGTACGTCTGCCATGTTTAGGGAGCAGCATGTTTTTGTTCCTATATGCATTTATTTATTTGTCTTGCATATGTTAAGATTGTGTGTGTCTTACTGCGATTGTGTCAGAGGGTGAATGTAAGAATGAGTCAGTTATTGGATTAATGGATGAATGCATGCATGAGTGCAAAGATGAGAGCGCATCTATGAGGACTTACTGGATGACACACAGGGCACTTCATTCGTAAAGCAGAACATTTGCCAATGCCAGTTTTGTTCTGATGTTTTTACATGGTTTACACGTTTGCTAAATATTATCGCACAGTAGAAGAAGGGTTTCCAGTATCACCTCCGACCTCCTACCAGGACTTACTCCTATCCAAGACACCAGTGAATGCAGAACGAGTCAGACGAAAAATAAGCTCATTTCTGCAAAGGAAGCTTAAATAACTGGAGAACAGTGAGATTATGGGGTTTTCGCTGGGCATATTGCAGTGCAAAAGCTCATGACATCAGTAGGGCTGACCGTAAAGCTAATGGTCACTGTGTCCCAACCAGCAAAATTACTGTAATTTTAGAAAAGGGACATGACAATTTTGGAGAAAGTGGCAAGCATTAGCTGTACCTAAGACTTTCAAACCATGCTTCAGTAGCCACAGGATAACAGCCTATAATTGGACTCGTTAGATCTCGAGCAGAGCACTGTTCCTTTTTTCAGACTGACTGGGCCCAATCTGATGTCATCCAAAAGCAGCCATTAGACCTCGAATTGGCCCATTGCAGACCTGAAATAGTCTGTGTGGGTTGTTCACCTATACACAGGACCACCGATGAGTAGAAAAGGCCAGAATAAATGGAGCCTATTTAGTGCCACGACGAAGACAATAACTTTTCTCAAAAGTAGCGGTGTGAACAGCATCACATTGATCCTATACGATCCTAAGACTTATTATATGGTTACGTTTTCTAGCCCAGTAGCAAACAGCTAACCAACTGTCGCCAGAAACGGGTATACAGAGACACATCAGTAACTACGCAGAAGACCACATAGAGATTCATGCAAAGAGGAAGGCAAACCAAACAGCCTAATCACCGAAGCCTATGGTACGATGATCAGGCAAAGGCAATCAAAAGGAGACTACAAGCAAAGCTACCTTCACAAGTATGCTGAAAATACTCTTGTGGAACGGATATGCACAGATGTGGGCACCGAGCTCACTGTGTCACTGGAACAAAGCTGTACCCGGCTGATGAGCCCATAACTAGAACAAAACCAGTCCTAAGTTGCTTGTGTTCTGGTTCAGAGAGGACCTGGCTTGGCTGCTCAGGCTGGATTGTTCCTTTTGGAGAAGAGTCAAGACTGATTTGCATACAGCTGGGTTCAAACTAAGGTGGCATGGTGTGCAAGATAACGATGGATTAGACACACACACATACAAAAAACATGAATAGCCTTCATGTAAATCCAAGCCAAGTCAGTACTGCGGTCCCAGAAGGGGTCCAACAACATTTTTTAGTCTCTTAGGTGCAAAATTGGGAAACCGGGGACTGCATGTGTTGTAGTTCTAAAACACTTACTAGCTGCTTAGAATTCTTTACTCTTTGTTTTGAGGCGTTACCTTTTTATTGCTCTCAGCATAGGCATAATAATAATAATAATATAAAAACAAACTACAAATGAAGCAAGCAAGTAAAACAATATTATATTAACAAAACAGTTTAAAAAATCATTGCATAGGCCAGTCTTCCAATTATTACATAAAAGAGTTCTCCTTTAAAACGCGTTTTCAGGGTACACACAAATCCCCATGTTACTTGTGTCAAAGTGTAGGGAGTGCTCATGAATACGAACAACAGTTAAAAACTCTTTTTCTGTTCTTTTGTACTATCTGACGACGATGAGTAGACAGGCCGGCCAAGTGTATGAAGCCACTGCATACCAATCAGAACATGAGTCCCATAACAAAACGTAAGGGCATCATTAATTCGCGTTGTGCTCTACTGCTAATGTATTGGGAGCAACCATTTGTTATGCAATGCTGTTCCTTTAGTTTGAAGGAGCATATGACGTCATATGGATTTTGTAAGCCTCTACCACCCAGAACACAGTCACAAAGCCCTCCACTGTATTTTAGATGGGCCTTTAAGCACTTAAGCACTGGGGCAGGGTGGTGGATTTCATGTAATTTTTCCTATAAGAATGGGATGTTTGACCATGCTTGCTTAGGTGGCCAACCAGGAAGACATTCAGGCAGCCAATTGCTCGCTGCCAGCATCAGCACTTAAGCACATGAATCCTACATAAGCACAACTGTATGCAGCCACAGTATGCCTCCTTCCTCCCTGCTGCAATTAAGCCGGATGCATGCAGCGCAACTGTTCGGAGAAGTGGAGAAGACCGAAGGCAAAACTACATCACATTCAGTGTACCAAATCTGAGCAAACCTACTACAAGCAAAAACATAACAGTAGTTTAAAGCACACGAAAACCAGCAATTCCTAGACAGATTACCCAATGGAGAAATAATACAGTAAAGTAGGCCAGTAGCGTCTCAACAAGACAAGCAAGCAGGCATTATAAGATCCCAACTCAATCCAGATAAAACTAAAAATATGTGGCAAGACTTTTTTCCTCTTTCAAGAGTTCCACTTCCAGTGTGTTGGCTACAACCTTGTGGAAAGTAGAGGGGACAGGTTCTGATCATAATGACCAACTGAGCCTCTATAATGTTTACCTTATGATAATGTATGCCAGGCAAGTGTCTTTGTCATGAATGTTACGTCAGCACATTGTGAAGAGTAGGATATGTGATACTACACAAACTTTGACATCCATGAAATCACAGGTTTGATGAAATAATCATGTTTTGGTCCATCGTCAGCATCCGGTTTGCTGTTGGGGGACTAGTGAAGGCCTCAAAGAAACCTGTTTACTTTCTATTCCTGCGCTGCCTTCTTAATCACTGAAACCAGGGGTAATGGGGACAGTTGCAAGGTAACAAAAGACAAGCCATGGGTAGTAGTTCCTGCCCTATGCTACTCAGAGGTATCCCTTCTCCTTATTAGTGTGTTACCCTACTCACCTGGAGAGAAATAATAAAACGTATTTAAGTCAGCATCAAATTTACTATAAGATAATTTCCAGAAACAGGATTTCAACTGAAGGGCCCGATCTCCGTTGGAAAGTAACAGTTTAATTGGCTGGTCATCAACCATGCCCTTAATTCCCTGACAACAAAGTGAAAGAAAAAAAAAACAAAGGCTTTTAATTGGTAACAGGAAAATACAGCTCAAACAAGATGAGGTGGCTGGGAAAGGCATCCTCACCCTCTCACTAAACCTCTGTGATATGGAAGGAAACCTCTCTTCTTAAAAAACGTAATACACAGGCAGTTTCCTATTGTAGCAGGACTTATCTTGAAAGGAGCCTGTGGTCTGCGGTGGCACCTGAAGAAGGCTGCATCTTCCTGATTTCCAGCTCTTGGAAAATGGTAAATTTACTCCAAGTAACTACTACACGTCCTTTCCTGGATATGCCACAAAAACAGAGTGGCAGTAATTGATTCGGTCTTCACGCCTGGAACGAAACAAGATTGCGCTGCTACAAAATAATCCTCTGAGCACTTGGCAGGAAGGGAAACCATAGAACCAGGAAACCGGTCCTTCCATCAGAGCAGTTAAAAACTGTCTTGTTCAATTCCTTTTCACATCTTCAAAGCACTCATACCAGGTACTGCCAGTAATCGTGAGGAGTGCCACAGCGTACTGCCTCATGCCCTCAGAGATTCACCACCCGCTGAGGAACAATGGGCAGGGTGGGGGGCACGCACACACACACTTCTAGCCATTTGACCATATTTCACATGTGCCAGGACACACTGCCATCCCTTGGCGTCATAAACAGCCCTAGCCCTATATAGGCATGCATCAATCATGAGGTTGCACCGAAGAGACCCATGGAAAAACTCTTGCAGACACCCAGATTGACTTCCGCCTTCAGATAAGAAATAAAACAACTTCCCCGTAACCCCCGCCCTTCCCCCCCAAAACGTCAGCTAACAATCACACCTCCAAGAGACCACCACTTAAAAAATATAAAGATATTCACGTTTTGAGAATCTGCTAACTACAACTCACAGCAATCGATTAAAAAGTTTGAAGACTAGATGTGAGCTTTGAATGAAAGGAAGGTGTAGACTGATGGCTCTTGATATAGCTCAGTGCTCAGAGTATGGAGAGGCTTTTTTTCTAAGAACTGTCCCTGAATTCTATTTTGAGAGTTGCATACAGTGAACATCAATTGTAGGCATGGGACCGTTGTAATGTGGATTACCAATCCAGGAATAAATACAATGCAACAGTAGTATCACACATCAATACTGTGGGGCGAAGCAATGTTGGTAGAACTCATGCTGCATGGTTCAGCTCATAAATGTGCTGACGACTGGAATGATATCTCGATATGGTCTAAATAGTACTGTATAGTTCAGGAGCCTGACCGGAGAAGGCATGCAGACGTAAATAGAACAGATGAGCGCTTCCTCGCCATCGCCACCTTGCCTTGTTCCATATACTGAACGGGAATAGCCTGACCTCCATGCAACCCCATTGGTGACAGAGCCAATCGAGAGGACCGTCTGCTCCGCCACATCAAGTTTACCACATAGGGATAAAACACATTTCGCTACAGGAGGATACTATCAACTTTAGCAGTGTTACTGGTGTTGGAAAGCCTTGTTATGTTCTAACCTACTGCCAGACAGTAGATGACAGAACACTGTGAGGGGAAACGGTTAGTCCAGACACTTCCGACCTCTCATTTATCCAGGCCTGAGTCTATTTTTATTTGACATATCTCAGAAAACAGAGCAGAGGGGAGGAAATGCCAAAAGAGCTGCTGCATCCTGGAAGCCAGCAATGACCTCACTGCAAAGTCATTCACTCAAACAAACATTTGTGAAACATTACGACTGTTTTAACTCTCAGCTATTTAAGCAATTTCTCAAAAGGGAAAGAGCCTAATAAAGAATAGAGGGAAAAAAGGAGCAGAAAGGCGATCATGTACTGACAACAAATTCCATTCTTTTATGATGTGGTCTGCAGATGGTTATGGGCCTTTCCCAACAGAAGCTATGAATCTGTGAAGGATTAGAACGGTGGAGCACTGCCTTACTAACATCCCACTCCGTGCACTCCTCAATCACTACACACAGAAGTGTGCACATGCACAGCCACTCCCAAAGGCTTTTACGTCCCAAACTTACATTTAGCTGGACGATTAAGAGTGTCAAACACTGGTTCAGGAGGGTCTAATCTAGGCTGCATTTTAATAATATTCATATTACATACATTTAAGTACTATTAAACTAAATACAAATCGTGTATACGGGAAACATCCTTTACAACGCAACTTTTACCAAGCAGTGCTTTTACATCGCAACTTTTACAACGCAAACCATTACAACGCATTGCGCTGGGGGCGCTCTAGGATAGGGAATAGATTTAATTTACTATCCAACACCTTCCCTACTATCCACGGGGACTGGAGTTGGAATAGTAAATTCAACTATTCACTATCCAGCACCCCTCAACACTATGTGTTGTAAAGGCATGCGTTGTAAAACTTGCGATGTAAAAGCATGCGTGGTAAAAGCATGCGTTGTGATGTCATACATCCTGTGTATATAGCCTGTGGCTATCCTTAAAATGTGGCACAGATCCAACACTGGATTTTGCGGGAGCAGGCATTTATCAGCGCAGATTGCACCAAAAGGCACCTTAGCCAGACCTGTAGCCTAGTTGGAGGTAGATTTAAAATAAACTAAAAACTGTTGCATTTTTTTTCTTTGGCTTATAAGGGGATCAAGGTAGCTGTCAAATGCCACACAAACCACCAACCTCTGCATCCACAATGTGATCAAGGTGGCCTGGCTGGCCCCAGGTTTCTGGACTGCAGCACATCCAAAGTAACCGATATTGTGGGCAGTGCTGTGGGCTGAGCAAGAAAAGATAATGTTTAACACTCCACACAAGCAAGAATGTTAGGGGTACTGTGTGTGCCTAGAACAGCATTACACTTTGAAGTGGCATAACACAAAATGACAACGAGGGATCTTGAGATTACCGCTACACACAGTGCACCTGCCGAACTTCAGCACTTTCAGGCCCACTTACAAAAAAAATAACTTGTACCTAATGTGCTTCATCTACCACATTCATTTGAGGGCTGTGGCATGACAGTTTAATGGAGCTCACTAATAAGTAACGTGTGCATTCTCTACCCCGTCAATAGCTTGAAGCACTCCTAGTGCACATTTTGTACAAAATACTTTACATGAACTGGCAAATTTAGAAATTCCTCAAGGTTACAAGTTTTTTTTGTAGGTCTCTGTAACTTGCCGCTGTGTACCTTTCCCAGTCTAAAACAAAATTGCAAAAGAATTTCAGATTACCAAGGTGGTTCACAAAGCCATCATTACTTAAAGCTGAGGGCAAGCGTGCTAGACTTGGGGGTGGGAGGGAATGAGCTTAGACTGGGGGCACTCAACCTCCTTGCTTCCCACTGTTGCCCCAATGCTTTAGACATACCAGATAGGGCAGGTACATGGGTCTTCTTCATCTTCCTGGAACTGTCGCCCACTATCTGGGTCTCCTCTGGTGCCAGACTTGGGTACAGATGCTCCCAAAAGTTCTTCAAATTATGGCATCGGGCTGGAAGCGATTGCAGGAGTAGGTAACCTTTAAATGGGGTGGCAGACGTCTGTCCGTCTTTTCTTCCTGTGGCGCGTCCTGAACCCAATGTCATAAAAGGAAATACCCACCATCATGTCAGAACTTCAACCAAAAGAGGGTTTATTGGGCGTGGGTCGATTGCCAGCGGGGATAATTAACTGTTCCTTGTAATTTATGGATCTCCATATAAGATCTGAGTCTTGCCTGGTTAAGACTTGCGCATCTCTGTGCATTTCATTGTGTGTCACACTTTTCACAGAGATTGGGGTCATAGGTGAGAAGTGCTGTGTGGCAGTGAATTGCATGGGAACTTCTGATGCTGGTAGTTGTGGAGTGTGGGACCAGGGCTGGTACCTCTTGGGGTGCCGGTTTCCCTGGGATCACCTCCTATGGATGCAAGCGGCTTTGCCCACATGAAGACTGGATAGAGTAGACGAGCGGGGATGGGCTTCAGTTCTATTATGCTAGGTCCACGTAATTAATATTTGTTGACACCCGGGTTGCCAAAGTTTGCAAGTTAATTTGAAAGGTGTTAGCATAATCTGAAGCAACCCAAACCATGTATCTATTATTTAAAAACTGCTATTCTTTTGGGGAGTGAGAAATGCTTTTGATCTAAAATTTTATTTTTTGAAAATAAATACAGTTCACGTGTAATCCATGCTGGTGTAAGTATGTTGTAATGTCTCGGCTGAATGGGAGGGAGTGGGGACTCAACTGGGCGCCTCCTAAGCCTATGCATCCATGTTACACCTTCACTGCCATCAGCATCGTTTCTCGATTACTTAAATAATACTTACTTAGTATCACTGGGACACGACTAGCTGACAAGAAGCTATTCAGAACTTACAGCCAAATAGTGTATTAATGTGGACAGATGGCAACAATCAATATTGCATCAATTAACAGCTGCAAAAAGGAGTACATTAACCCCTTCGACGCTGATGACGAGCTGGGCTCGTCATGGCGTAGCCTCCTCGCACGCTGATGACGAGCCCAGCTCGTCACGTAAAGTGCGTTTTTTAAAAACCCAGCGTGCGAGCGGAATTCCGCTAGCGCGCATGCGGTTAATATTATGACACTAACACGTTACATAACGTCTGCCTTCGTAACAGCTGTTTTGCCTGAGACATCTCACCCCCAATTGTCAGTAATGTTAATTTTCTTTTATCCATTGCGTTTTCATCATTACTGCTCAGTATCCTGGATGCTGCGAGATTCGGCGTCCATGGTGACCTTGCTGGCTGAAAGTATTCTGGAGTTGAGTAACTGCACAGTGCCCTAAGGGTGCAAAACCGCATAAGACAACGGTTTGCTGCTAGGGCTACATTCCTGCCTTTTAAAAGACTTCCATGGGTACCAGACTAAGTGAATGCACGTCCAGAAGTGTACCTCCTCTTGGGAGTAGTCTGCTGCATACCGCCTCTCAGGTGCTGCAGAAGAAGCACCTCTAGTAGCATAACGCCAAGTTCTCCATTACATACTCCTGTACGGCTCGCCTACGCCTCAATCTTGGGACATTAGCTTGCTGGCCATTGGTGATAGAGTCTGTTCATAGAGGCAGCACCAAGATGGCGACAAAGCTGTGTCCAAAGATAACAAAAGGTAAAGCTGATACACAAGAAAACAAATGCAAGTAGTTGTTAGTGCCAAGTGATCCTGAGCTAGGGCGGGCATGAAGAAAGTGCCAGATCACATTTTCACATCGAAGAGCATCAACTACATTTTAAAAATCCCCTAGCCAGTCTTTGTAGCGCTGCAAAGTTGGATTTTGAAATATACTTGCATTGTTGGGTACATTCACAGACTTTGTGTGTTTTATGAATCAACTTTACTTTTAGATGATTTGTCTAAAACTAGAGGCCTTTGTAGCAGGATCGTGTATCTCCATCGCTCCAGGTAACAGGTCATCAGAACTTTGAGCTGCCGAAGGATTTCCCAAGGACTGATGTTTGGCTCCAAATAATCATGCTGCAATTAACTTTAGGATTATATGCTTTTAATTATTGCCAGCCGAATTGTCGTAAACCTCTATTAGATCACCCTGATGATAATGTTTAGGGGAGGAACCAAGGGGACCTCCTTTATGTGTTTGGTGCAGTTTGCATTTTTTATTGCCCAAATTTCAGAGCCCATAAAGCGCTATCAAATGAATTTAAGTTCACAACTGAGGCAGGTCAACAAATCATTACATTCAAGGAAGTGAAGCACATTAGTCTCCACAAGTCAGACAGTGGTTAAGTTTTCAAACCATAAAGGGTTATAAAAAGGTGAAAGTTTTACAGGAGGCAAAATTCAAATTAGTATAATAATATGAAGTTCAAATGAAATGAAAGTTGTAAGTAAGAGAACGAACCAGCATGGAGTTGCCTCCAAGTATAGGGCAGTGGAAAAATCAGTTCTCTAAGATAGTGCTCTAAATCACTTTTTTCCAAACTGCATCAAGAAACAGTCTAATTCACTCTGACTTTAATCTACATTGCCCTAGCTTGAATCACACAATTCTAGCATTTGGTTCACATAGACAAGTTCTCATAGGACGTTCAAATCAGGTTAAAGCAATATGATACATTTATATGCTTGCTAGGTTCTCATGAGTCTTCACAATACAGCTTCTCCCAGTGTTCTTCAAACTAACATTTTCTGCAATAGGATGAGATACAGACTGGGTCCGATTTAGCATTTGTGGCACCCAGTGCGGCAATCTTTGTTGACCTCTCCCCAAGATCTTCTCCATGAAATTACCCTCCAACAATGCACCTCACCTCTCCATAGGCTCTCTTTCAAAGGTATTTTGTTTCTTTTATAGTGCTATTCATAGCATTGTAGGGTGTCAGAGCACTTTACATCACACGCAATATACAGAGACAATGAATCAAACAATTGTTTAAATCAGTGCTTTGGAAAATTTACATAAGACCGAAGGCTACAAGCTTTAGGACTGACACGTCATTTGTATTGGTAGGCAGTATATATTAAGAATGCTTGGTCTAGAGAAACACAAAGTCGGGATTTGATATGTAACACAATAGTTGGGGTTGGCTTTACTTACAAGAATACATTTCTAAGTAAACAAACCCTTTTTAGAAACATTAGGATGATGAAAGACTAGGGAAAAACATTGTTCTAACCTGTACCTTGCAGCTTGCACACAGCTCTGACTAATGTTCATAGGTCACTGTGCTATATTAGGATTGCAACTTGTGAACTGGAAGTAACAAACGGATCTCTCTGACAAAAACAGTAACTCACTTAGCTATCTATATAATATACAACTCTTAGATCTGCATGCCACACATGCTTTGCAGCAGGCATATCAACTTTCAGCACTGCTTAAGATGAGTCAAAAAGGCAACATGACAACTCTAACCTCTCTCAAACCGGTACATTAATCACCAGAGTTACCTTAATATTATTATTGTAGCTTGAAAATTACAGGAGACCCAAGGAACTCTGCATTGGTGCTTTTAAACTCACAATATATTTCATAACACAGCACCACCCAGCTTGTGCCGGTTTGGTGTCACTTGACGCAGCACCCTAAGCCCAGCCCTGGATACAGGGTCCAGCCTGTACTCTGCAAGGGTCTTTCTGAATGCGCTACTCATTAAAACATTTTGACTATCTCAAAGAAAATAAAACATTTCTTCAAATGGGAAAGAAAGCAAAATAACTTTGCACTGGAGTATTAGGACTTCAGCTTTACATAGAAATAAAATATTCACGCACCACAAGATGGTAACCAACGTAAACCAGTCTAAAATGCAGGCCCACATTACACTACCATTAACTAGGACCCATAGTCGGGCATCTGGGAGAAAGTCTATGTTAGAATGGCTGTCAATGGTTTTTGATGTCTACCAATTCTTTGCTTAAACATTAAATAAAATGGCATTTTTCAGGCAGCCTTTTGTTAACAGGAATGTTGCTGTGAATTGGTGAGGGTCTGTCGTTTGAAGAATCAAACCTTCAGGTATATTTACTGGCACACATCAAGAGCACACAAAAACACACATCAGTCCCCCCTTACTTATCCTAGCTATTACGCATCACTGATGTTGGAAGGAGTTAGGAAGTCTGACTGTGACCCCAATTAAAAAGTATCTGTCCACTCGCACAGGGGTATCCCTAAGTAGACTCAGAAGGGATGGGTCAATACCAAATTTATACAATACCCACTAGCTATGCAGATGAGTTCCAATTTGATTCATCTGTAAATGTTTTGGGGCGGGTATCCTGATAATCTATCATAGGTGCTGCAATCAGGGATCAACATTCCGAGGCTAGTCTTCATTGTGTATTTTTATTTATTTTTCATACTAACTCACTTGAAAGAGCTGCTTGGTAGATCTTGCTAAAGATTAGGTTGTGAGAGATCACAGCAAGCTTGTGTTTCTGAAACACTCAGGAGACACTGACGTCAGAGCATCTTTGTCTGGTAATTCTAACATAGCATGAAGAACAAGAGACCGAATACATTTCAAGAAAGTGTCTAAAATGCAGCAGTGGCAAACAACTAGAGTACCAAGCGTTCATTAGAAAGGAGAATGGACTTGAATGCGACAACTGTGTGCATCTCAGCAAAACTATTTTCCTAGGCTGAGTACTGGATTATAAAGGAGAGAAAAGCGAAGGTTAGACTGTAGAGATCCAAGAGACGCCGAGGCCTTTAGTGGGCAGCGGACTGACACAATAAGCTACGGTCCCGAGCCACCTCAACCATAAAAGATCATCCACACAGTCACCCTTCATCAATTAATTTGTAGGGCAGCAGGTTTTTGATGATCAGTGAACATCAACCTTCTTCTTTGAACATGCAAGTGGTTAAAGTTTCTTGTTTGACTTTCTTAAGCAATAATTCAACACCATACTGCCTGTTAAGTCAAAAGCACATTCCCTGCCCTCTCCACAGAAACCTATCACTCAAAATCTTACAAAAAACACCTAATGCTTGGGAGTGTATTTAAAAAAGGCACTTGTCACCTAAATGCTGTGGTCACCTTTATTAGCACACACTATAAAGAGATTGTCAAAATAAGAATTAACACAGAATCGAAGATGATACATTTTACCAATGCAATGCATCAAAATCAGCTGTAAGTGCAGTGGAGGTCAAGAAGATTTCTAAAGAGGGATCTTGCTTCATAATTGATAATGACTACTGTATGTTACACGAGTTCCAACAGGCCTGGGAAGAGAGACAACTCCCTCTACTTAGCTATTGATAAAGACGCCATTATAAAAAAGATAGCTCTGATGAGTTATTCTTTTGTGAAAATGTGCCCATGGTACTCAAATGAATTATTTCACGTCATTCCAGCAAGCAATATGTATTCTACTACTTCTCTATGAAGGTGTAAGTGCAACGTGAAGAAAGTACTTTAAGGTCATAAAGATCAGGGTCTGCATTCCACAATCTATCGTTGTAGCATAAAACAGAGCAGCTTGAAAGAGCAATGAAGGAGAGAAGATGCTGCATGGCAATAATGTCTGCAGCATACCAAAAGGGCTCAAGATGAGAAGGAGAATGCAGGTACAGAGACCCCACCCACAGCATCCATAAAGTAACCATCTCATATCTTCACTTCACTAGGTGCAGAAAGTAAGCATAAACAATGGTGTGACTCATTGTTTATAAAATCTGTGGTCACGCATACCCAACAAAATTTTTTCAGAATGTGTGTCTACTGCAAACAAAATCTGAGATCAAATAAAGACCTCCCGCCTCAACTTGCAGGCCATTCCCTTTTCTATGTCCAATACCAAACCTAAGGTTCAGGGCACCAGCTTTACATGTCCTCACTAAACAGTACTGCAGCCATGAATTTGTCACATGAGTTCTAATTCTAATGCTGCAATTGTGACTACCGCATCTATCTGTTATAAACAGCGGCGGCTAGTGAACGCGGAAAGTGGCGAGGCAGTAATAATGTAATCAATTTTGAGCAAATGTTCAAAGCGAGCAAACCTGCTCTTCTTTAACCAGGATAAAAGGGGGTTCTCCCTCCCCAAAATATTTATATATACAGTGCCAAATGACAAAATATACAGCATATTTTTTTCAGGGATCGAGTCGGGGTCCACCCGGGTGGACGGCGTCCCACCACTTATTTTATCAGGTGGACGCCGTCCCCCCTGCCAAACAGCTGGACTTCACTCTTTGGCCTCTCTGGGACGAGGAGCTCGGAGCTCACAGCACGCTGCTCGCGCGCTGACTTCTCAGATGCAATCGCATCTAAGGGGTGTGCAAGGAGAGGCAATGAGCCCGATGGTGCAAGCCACCTTTCGTGACGTCACTTCCTGTTGTGACGTCACTTCTGTTGACAGCATCCCTCCACTTCTTTTTTTAGGAATTGTGCCCGGATTTATTTTATTAAATTGTCTAAAAATATAGAATTTCTAAAGTGCAGAGTCAGGCTAAGTGGGGATACCCAAGGGAAAGAAGATAGCCCTAGTACAGGGTGGGAAGGGACATGTAGAATTAATCAATGAGAAGAACAGCTAGACCTTTCTTCAATTACGGATTACGCTGTGAGAAACCCAGAAAAGAGAGCTAGAATGTCAAAAGAGTGCCAAGAAGTTGAGAGGAAGGAAGAATCAAAGGGGAAACCCATACAATGATCACGTAGAGTGAAAACGTTTGACATAGATCTATTAAAGCAAGTATATCTGAATGTATATTGTATATCCTTTTCGAATTTTTTGAAGTAACAGTACATGACTGCCATGCTAACTGTAGGCAGTGTTTCTGTAGCTCAGCATGAGTCAATGTAAAGGCAGCTTCAGTAGCGAAAGAGTGTGTGCTGCTTTCTGGTCCTGTCTCCCTCATGCACAAAGGACAGGATTACCTCACATAACATGGCCATTGGGTGTTAGAAGCACTTAAATTTTAAAGGAGTATGCCCAGAAGCACAAGTTAGCCTTTGAATCCTATGCAGATGGCCAATTGAGCGGGGAACAAGGGTAGCATACCACAGAAGAATAGAGTGTCTGGAGCCTAGGTACAGTACAGTGTTTTCCATTGTAGGATGGAGGCCTTATCGGGGGGGGGGGGGCATTATAGATATCTAAGTGTTGAATAGTGTAATGTGATATAACCAAGCATACCCTTACGTAATGTAATTTCAGAATCATACGGCTGCATAACATATGGCTGCATAACAAAGCCAAACTGCATAACGTAGAGCAAAAGTAATTTATAATATAATCTGTCACACACGCCCCTCTCTAAAATGGCATAGTGTAATATAATCAGCTTGAAGCCAACATAAAACTGGCATAAAAGGTCAGCACAATATCGAAACAATTCTCTGTAGCTCAGTACAATAGCATGGTACACACATAAGAGCACATATTCATCTGAGCATACCATACCATAAGGCAACTATTATCCTAGCACAACATAACCAAGTATAATTGAACATAACATTGCCCAGTATGCCAACATAGCAGTCCAATTTATCAGTACAGCCTGGCAATGTAGCATAGCAGCCAAGCACAAGAGCAGAGTGTACAATACATGCAGTGCGTCGACAGCCTTCCATATCACAACATATCCAAGAACAAGGATCTGGTTTTCAATGCCTGCTTTTCATCCAGTCTTTAATGCAATTGTGGGGGTGTATCTCAGCTTCACAAAAAGACTTCTTAAGAAAGTGTTTCCTTTCATTTATAACATCTCGGCTTCTCTGCCTCATATGCGTTTTGGCCCACTCAGTCACCTTCGCAGTCAAGGAGCAAAAAGCAGGCACATTTTTAGGACAGATTTTCTTCACTAATCACTCATATGGCAGTAAGAAGATGGGTAACATTCTTCCCATAAAAACACTAATGTATCAGCTATGTAATAAATGTATGCTTTCAGTTGCATGCCACTGTCACCAAAGCCTACGTACAATGATATACATTCCAGATGTGCGCACACAGGCACAAAACCGGTATCTAATTTTATCTTGAAAAATGGAGGGTCAAGTTGGTCTTACTCTGGAAGCACTCCAGTCTCCACACTTTCTCAAGATTCACAGACTCAGTGTCTCCTTAATTCAGCAGACAAGTAACCAGAAACGATGAACAGACTTTGCATGTTACTGGCCTAATCCACGAGCTTCTGCCAAATCAAAAGTGAGTATAGGGCTGGAGGCAGACTCTGCTCCTCTATCTTAACTTAGGGGTGTATGATTGACAAGTCCCGAAGCCCCATTAGATATTATGCACTGCTTAAGGCTAGTGCCACATACCATCTACGTATTGTGAATGTGTGAGCTGGGTTGTACAGCCACGGCCCTCACATACCAATAATTCAAATGGAGACAGTGCCCTCTCCCCCCCCGGTGACATGTTATTGCAGCTATTGCATGAAAACAAAATATCTCACTGATTATTTATTTTCATGCCTAACGTTGCCATCATGTGGAGCAGGGGTTGAAGAGGAAAGCTGCAGGCAGAAGTGTTGATAGGGCAGTGACGCAATCTATTACACTGATATGGGGTCTACTGTTATTCCTGTGCTCTTATTCTTAAAGTGCGATCTCTAGTCCTGAACTGCACTTTGACTAAAAAGTGTGCTTCTTGCCAAGCCTTTTTTCTTTTAAAGTATGTTAGCCCTACACAACATCCCCTTCGTCCTCCCACAGCTTTACATCCTTGAGTCTACCTGTACATGTTGGGCCCCATTACAACTTAGGTGGCATGCAATTCCCGGTGGAATACTGCTCTGCTCAATTCTAACTGTCCTGGTGTTTCCGCTCCATGATTCTTGGGATGGGATCATATGACCAGATTTTACCATCCAGAAAATCTAGCCATTACAATTGTTTTAAGATTTGGCTGCAAGAGCAGCAGTGTCCTGTCCCGGTCCACGCTCTGGACTCCAACTTACTGCCTGCTCAGCACAGGTGGTAAATGTGATTGGTAGCGCCCACAGAATTGGGAATTCCCCACAGAATAAAACAGAGAAAAAAAATAGGTCATGGTTACTTTCCATTTCTTGGGGAATAACTTGTGATAGTCAGATTTACGTGTGGGGCTAGGAGTCAGTAATGTTATTTCCAACCACAGATTATCCCCATACATTAATGTAAACTACTGGTATTCAGACCCAATTGGTGCTTTGCGCTTTTCACCATTGTAGTGACCCTTCCCAGGAAGGCATCTTCTCTGTTTTTATTGAGATAAATGTATGAACTGGAAAATAAATCCAATATTCCAGATGAGGCCTTGACAAGTAAAATTTGTCAATGGCATGAGAAGTACCATATGTACACTGACAGAAAGATTACAAAAGGCAAACAGTGTCAGACCTGAACTATTTGTAATAATTTTTAAAAAAAATGTGTGATAGATATTGCACATAATAATGGCAATGTGCGACTGTTCTCCATCTAAAATATGGCTATTTTAACTGAAATATATTTAAAAACATCAACCTGGGCTATTTTCTTTTTACAAAGGGAATGTGCCAGTACCTTCTGGAAGGGGATATATATTTTAAATGAGTGCACCAGTACTTGTCAGTACGAAAGGGAGACATTGAGTGCTTGCGCTTCTGTCTTTACATCACAAATACCAGAGTGACTAAGTACAGTGAAATGATGAGATGAATTAAAATATTGCTTAACGCAGTGGAAAATCTTGAAGTGTACTGGGATGCTTAAAGCAGGGTTGAAAAGTGTCTATCCTGGTGCTCTCATATAACATATCTTGCTCTGAAACTCGGTAAACTTTGCCTCAGGGCAGCAACCTACAAATGAATATTACTGGAGGCATTCTGGTAATTTTATATACTGATCTAAGGAGTAGGGTGTTGGTTGAAGAGTTTCAATTTCTATTGCAGCGCTGGCCCTTCATGCTTCCTGTGCACTCTTGCAGGGCCCGGTCAGATATCACACGTGGGAAATGAAAGGCGCGCGGGAATGCCATCTCCAGCTCACGGTACACAATTTAAGAGACCAGGAAGAGCAAATTCCTCCCCCCTCCTTGTGTTTTTCCCTCGTGTCAGCCCTGTTACATTAGCATGTGCAGGTTAGAAACCACAAGAATGCAGAACTGTCTGCTCCACAGAGACTGCAGCCTGTCTTGCTTGGCAGAGTTTGGCCTGCCCGCCCAGAACTCCTCCTTGTTTATCTGTTATGAATTCCTGAGCAGTGAAAAATATGCAGAAACTCTGAAATGAATTCACAGCTACAGTCGGCCCTACTTCGCTATTTTTGCCGCGCGGGTCCGTGTTTCTACATTCACGCGGACAGCAGGCATCTCGTTGCGGAAAAAAACCCACAAGAGTGAAGAGTCCCAGTTCAAGCAGAGGACGAAAAGAAACAGAAATAAATTAACAAAGCTCATGAATGTTAGAAAACAAAACAAACAAAAAAAAACACCAGCCTCCCGGATGATTTCACCGTCTGACATGACACAACTTGACAAGGCGGCAATTGCTACGGTTTAGCAGAGTGATTAATTCTGAGTCAACACGGAGCCTCGGCGTGCAATGGAGTCACTAGGCCGAGTGTTGTGTTTTCGCGCCACCTCTGCGCCCCGTGCGCCCGTGGGAAGCCAAGCCCGCGCGCCTGCCTCACCTGAGCCACCCCGGGGAAGAGGCGGCCATTAGGGCGGATAATTACCTGCCTTTGCACGCGCGCGCGCACGCGGCCGGGCTGTGAAGCGGGACGATGAAAACACATCTGACACCGCAGACAAGGTGCGTGATTAGCGGCTTCCGCGATGGAGGCAGACAGGCGGCGAGGGGGCCGGGGCAAGGCTCTTCGAGTTCGCCTTTCCAAGTCCGTCTCGCATTCGTCAGCATAAATCCCACGGAAAACGAGCACGCTTTCCGGTCAAAGCAGGGTACTAAAAGAAAGGGGCTACTGGTTCCGACATGGAGGGGCTCAAGGTTAACGGGACGCCACCTTTCAATACCTGGACTCCAGGTATCAATTCCGGGTCTTTGTTTTTACCTATCAGTGTATGCTGGTTCATTTTAATTGAGTTAATTGGACCGACAATGATATGAAAAAGAAAAGTCTAGACATGCGGCCTCTTTTGGGGACATGCTGAATGCACAGTTTCTCACATGAACACCCCTAAAATTGTCATGGTCACAGCATTGTCACCGCATGGGTGACCTGGGCCGCAATGAAAGCAGGGAAAATCCTACCCTCATGCCCCAGCACTGGTTGGTTAGTAGAAGTCATAACTGTGTGATGTGTCTGCCTCCTTTACACTGCCGGGCCCTGGTGCCACTGCATCGGTTGCACTACTGATACTGATGGTCCTCAAAGGATCAGAAAAAGCATCACATTATTGTCTACTCAATAACAATTCAGACTGCAATGTTTATCTTACATCGGTCTTAAACACAGTAGTCATAAGCAATGAATCTAAGCAGGGTTGGGAGAAAGGAACAAAAGGGCGGGAAAATGAATCCTCTCAATCTCCCCCATTCCCCCTTTTTCTCCCTGCTCCTCAAAGAATCCGGTGGTCTATGGTAAAGTTCGGTCTGGGCCGGAGTGCAAGGGAAAAGGCAGAGGTCAAGGCCTCATGGCCTTCGGTACTCTCGTCCAGCAGTCTGACCTAGGTGATCCACATGGGATATTTCCATGTCCTGACCTCGATTTACGGCGGCCTCCCCACAGAACTGGAAGTGGCTATCAGGAAGGGTAGGCTACAGGGAATGCTAACCCCCAAAAAGTCCCTAGCCTCAACTTTAGCCAGAGAGGATCATAGAAGTCGGTGGTAACAATGTCTGCACCCCACTTATCTTGCAGCCCTCCCCACCCCAAATCTATTAGGCACATGCATACATTATTAGTGCAGAGTCTAAATGAGGAGCAGAAAACATAATACCAACTATTTTACATCTGTGCTGAGTTCAAGTGGGGGTGGAGCTTGTGATACAACATCCCAACCAGATTTTACCAAGACAAACACTGTACCACATACTGAAGCCAGGTTATGGGCTCTTGTTGTATAGGAGTCAGCCATTGTATCTTGTGCTCAGTCTGCAGATATGTAAAATGCTGTTGCTGCCTGTGATTTCACTAGTAAGGAAGATGTGGCCACGTTCACACCATTAACCACGCATTCCTGACATAGTCCACTAGAATTCCTTTTGTATATTCCACTGTGCTTGTTCTGCTTTGGGTCCTTCATTTAACAGTACCCTGTGCCTTACTTCTCACACAAGGGTCTTTGATCTGCCAAGCCAACGATTTTTCTCAGTTTCATTTTTTCATTTTTGAAGAGTCACATGAGAAGAATGTGCCTTCTCCAGGCTTGTTCCGCTGTTTCGGAACTCTTTCTTTGAGCCCAAAGTATAAAGAGACCCACTGGGCCTTTTAGCAAAAGGCTGGAGACCAGCCTTTATGGCACTTTGTGCTAAAAATGACAGCAATTATTGTCCATTCTCTGCCACATACCACAAGCAAACCAGAAATGTTATCACTGATCGAAAAATGCCCTACTTACATAAATACACTGGTGCACCACATCAAGAGTTACTCAACCATAAGCCACAGTAAGTGCTCCACAACAGCAGAAACACAAGCCGCAGTGCTGCGAGCTGTGGAGTGGTAAGCTGATCTTGAAGAAACCCCATTGGTTTTATCTGTCAGAAGTACTTGAAAAAAATGGCCATGTTGAAGGATACTGCCTTTCTTGAATCAGAAATCCTTTTTAGCAATGGGACACGCTTCTAGACCTTACCTGTACTTTCACATCCCTTATTTAGCAGCCTTTCAGTAACCAGTGGCTCAGTCTTATGAAAATGAAAACTCACATGCACTGTAATGTCAATTCAGGATTGGATATATGACGTCCTGCTGACTGAACTCACCTGATCAACCCAATCCCTGCCTTTATCTCGCCATCCCAAACACTGGCCCTCGAACTGGAATTCGCAGAGGTCTCAAATCCATCATATGGGTACTCGGTAGAGCTACAATGATCCTGATAAAAAAAAAAAACATGTCCCTGGTCGTAATAAGCATGCAACCACCAAGTAAACCTTCTCCCACCCTTACTTTCTGCATTAGTGAGCTCAGCATTTCATAACCAATTTACAAAATTTCAATTGGCTTATCTTTTTCTCTCAGCTTGAAAAATAAACTTCATTTTATAGCACAGGAAAGACGAATTGCTGATTTTAAAGGAGAGAATACAATCAATGGGATGTTCCTTCCAGTTGCCAGAGTTTGCTTCTGCAAAGTAGAATACAGCAGTACAAATTTTCCAAACGTTAGCACGCCAAGAAAGATGTCTTGCACGGAAACCAAATCTAGCGGGTTGCCGAGGGCCTTCCCATCCATGAATGGGACAGGAACGTAGGC